>NC_042968.1:46276070-46356070 GCF_901001165.1 Salmo trutta
CGTGGGTACCTTCTACTGGTCCGTTCGTATTTATGGCGTCGTGGGTACCTTCTACTGGTCCGTCGTATTTATGGCGTCGTGGGTACCTTCTACTGGTCCGTTCGTATTTATGGCGTCGTGGGTACCTTCTACTGGTCCGTTCGTATTTATGGCGTCATGGGTACCTTCTACTGGTCCGTTCGTATTTATGGCGTCATGGGTACCTTCTACTGGTCCGTTCGTATTTATGGCGTCGTGGGTACCTTCTACTGGTCCGTTCGTATTTATGGCGTCGTGGGTGCTGTCTATTTGGTCCGTATTTGGAAACCCATTGATGGCATCATAGTGAAGAAACCCCAGATTTAACATTGTCTCATTGAGGGCTGTGAGATGCTGATTTAACATTGGCTCATTGAGGGCTGTCAGATACCTATAGGCATGCTCCAACTGAAAAGTGCCAGTTGCCAAAAACCAGAGGGTGGGTAACACTTGGATGTGCACCAGAATGGCATGTCCCGCCTGTCTCTAAAAACACTGCCACTAAAAACACACTCTTTACAAAATACAGAGTGTCGACTCTTCCAACAAAGTTCAGTCATCTCCCATTCTAAGATGTCAACATAGAACCAGTCTACTAATGAACCTAAGATGTCAACATAGAACCAGTCTACTAATGAAACTAAGATGTCAACATAGAACCAGTCTACTAATGAAAGTAAGATGTCAACAAGGTTCTCTTTACATTTTACAGCATGCTCACATGGGTACCAAGTGCTGCTGTTGATACTCTCTTTTCACTTAGCGAGTCGATGGCTCTATACAGAAACCCGACAGTTGCTAATTGCTCTGCTGCACTGATCACACTCATGAAAATTAAATATCACCACTCTTTCACTCTCACAGCTATTCCTCCTGTCAAATATTGCTTTGCTACACCATCAATGCAACTCAATATCACCTCAAATCCCCTCGGAGCGAACCCCACTCCCACTCACTAATCCATTCCAATGATCAATCTGCAGCCTTTGTGTCCCTGTGGATTTATACACTTTTCAAAACTCAGTCATCACTTCAGCCGACAGATGCCATAGGATGCTCAACGAGGGGTGTAAACAGAGGTCGAAACAACCACAGTGTATGCTGGGAAACAACATTCACACTTCTTATACCTGGTGTGGGGGAAACTATATTTTAACCAGCTGTCTGTTAACACTTTGGTGTCTATGTGATGGAGGTGGTTCAATGAAACTACACTCTAGTGATGAGTCAACATGCCTGAGACCTGAAGCCTTGTTAGTTTCCAGAGCTAATGTTTAGTCTCTAGTTCAATGGGCTAACACAGTCTTGTGAAACACAGATGCCCCGGGGTTTAAACCCAGTCACATATGTAGGTCTGCAGTGGAGCGGATAGGCGTACACTAACCAAATGGAGAAGGCTCCACCCAGCCAAGCTTCCAGTAGGTTGAAGAGAGTCTCTGCCATATTGCTGTCAACCCATCCAGTTGATTCAGATCTGCAGACACTGAAGTTGTAGGGTTACAGGGAAGCTCTGTTTCCAGTGGAGATTCACGAGGGGGGAGGCTGCAGAAGGAGAAGTGACATCATATAGAGTGAAACCAATAGCAGGAAGTGCCTCCTAGGGAGAAGTCACTGGTATCCAATAAAGGTTGACCATTCACTGTCATTCAGTCATTAGTGGTGGGCAAAGTGCGCTATGATGTGATATTACATACTATCTTCAATGGATATCAAGTAGGAGAAGCCATTACAGTTAGGGATGACTTCATTGTCCCTCATGGCTGGTTTGTTAAAACGACTTAAATGGGTCCATTTTGTGTTTGACCATGACCACGTGCTTATTCAATTGAAATCTCTTGCTGATCATAACCAAACCATCTGGGTGAACCAGAGCAGAGTGCTTTTATTAAATAACGGTGGGACATGTCTTTTTATTCAATAACGGTGGGACATGTCTTTTTATTCAATAACGGTGGGACATGTCTTTTTATTAAATAACGGTGGGACATGTCTTTTTATTAAATAACGGTGGGACATGTCTTTTTATTCAATAACGGTGGGACATGTCTTTTTATTCAATAACGGTGGGACATGTCTTTTTATTCAATAACGGTGGGACATGTCTTTTTATTAAATAACGGTGGGACATGTCTTTTTATTAAATAACGGTGGGACATGTCTTTTTATTAAATAACGGTGGGACATGTCTTTTTATTCAATAACGGTGGGACATCTCTTTTTATTCAATAACAGTGGGACATGTCTTTTTATTCAATAACAGTGGGACATGTCTTTTTATTCAATAACAGTGGGACAAGTATTTTTATTAAACAACGGTGGATTTATTCTGTTTTCCACAATGCCATATTGTCCCTCTGTTACAGGTGGTCTTTTCCGTTTTCATTCAAACCAAGATGGTGAAAGTAATCAACTCCTAGTTCCTCCCCCCGTTAATTCAAATCTACTTGACTGTTCTGTACCAGCTCTCTGAGTGCAGCTGTTAGTACATGTCCCTTTCCCAGGATGGAGTTCACCTTCATGTAACTATAGTAACTCATACCACCAATGAAGAAATGATGCGCCAGCGCTCCTATCAGTAGGTCAATCTAATGTACTCAGCTGAGCTTTGAATAACCCTGAGGGAAATAACCATGAAGTTCTCTGTCAGCCTATTAAACAGGAAAATCCCAACAGATGAAAGCTATCATCCTTACCTGGTGTGAGTTTAAGGCAGTTATACCGTGTTGAATGGGACCAAAGGGAGTCTTTAAATACTGGATGAAAGCCCATTCAGGTAAGCTGGGATGGTGGAGACATGGAGAGCTTCAGTGGTTGAAGCACTACATCACATACAGTAGATATAACTGGAGTTGAGCTGAACAGTCTTCTCACTCATCGGTCAGAATTGGTTTCTCCTCACTCTTCACTTACTGTCAAGCCAATCAGGGTGGAGAGACGAGAGACGCATTTTCACAGCTGGGAAAGGGTATATTTATTCAGCAGTAAGTGGTCCTGAGATATAGTGGAAGTGATGAAGGGGGGATTTTGGAGCGGTAATTGTTGTTTGTGCCTCAACCACACAGTATTTAATTCATAGAGTACAGATGTGACCATTATCAAAGATGTATTACAGTGACCTGATCTCAACTTCAGTCTAAGTGACAAACTGCCCTCCTTCCTGGATTAGATTGCATAAAATGGAAGCAGGGATACTTTTGCCTCTGTTTGCATTTTGTTTTCACAAATTCTATGTTCTTCTGCAACGTTTCCTTGTGACGTTGATCAATTACTCCATGAGGGAATTTGATCATTCCCCTTTGTCTCCATCCATATATCCATCCTGCACTCCTAAGTCTGTGTCTCAATATTTGAATGTCTTCCTTTCCTTCATTACCATAGCAGGAATGACTGGATGGGTTTACACCTTGTTGCTGCCTCCTGCCATGTTCAGCCAGACCAGTGATCATGGAAGATGGAACACGTGCAAAGGAAGACAATTAAAAGTCTTTGGGGACAGCTTTGTTGTAGAGAGGTAACTAGAGAGGTAACTAGTCACATGGCTATCTTCTCCTGCTCCCCTGTCATCTCCAGAGCTGTCCAGTCAGAGAGGGATTGTTCTGTACTGAGAGGAGATGTCAGAGCTGCGCAGTCAGAGAGTGATTTTTCTTTCACAGAGGACATTCTGAAGATCTCTCTGGGTGATTGGCTGTCAAATAGGACATTCTGCAGATCTCTCTGGGTCACTGGCTGTCACAGAGGATATTCTGAAGGCCTGATCTCTCGATATTCTGAAGGCCTGATCTCTCCAGGTGATTGGCTGTCACAGAGGATATTCTGAACTCTATACAGGCCAACATACATACATACTGTATGTAGAATCTTAATTCGATCACCCTGTTGCAGGAGAACTTTCCTGGAAATGTAAAACGTGTCGTCTATTTCTGGTTTAAAAAGGCTTCTGAAGTTTGCAATTGCCACTTTGAAATTTCAAACTTGATTTTCCCTTGCAAAAATGGCCATTAATTAATTATAATCTACATTTCCAGTTGCTGCAGAAATATTTTCCTGCTGTAGCAAACTGGCTCAAATTAAGATCCTAGATCTGTACACACACATGGATGTAATCTCTCTCTCTCTCTCTCTCCCCCAGTCACATAAAGCCTCCACTAGGAGTAGACTAGAGCTCCAGCAGCCCTGAGGGCATACCAGGCCATGTCACCACCGTCAGTCCATCAGTCAACACGGCGCTCGCATCACTCCTGTTGACCAGGTCAGTATCTCTAAAGCTGCTCCATTGTTCATAAATAATGTTCTGTGTTGAAACGAGCTGTCGCTGCCAACTGTGCTGCTCCGTTATAGGACTGCACCTTTAGCAGGTTGGAGTGCTAGAGCAAATGGGTAATGGCATAGCACCCAAATTACGCAAAGTAGTTAAGAATGAGGTATATGATTTTTTTCAGGTGCAGTTTCCAAGACACACCAGATTAACACAATTAAATCCATTTTAAGTTGCATAAAACTCAGATTGCATAACTTGATAGCCTTTATCCTCACAGAAACATCAACCATCTCATCAACTGTCTTCCTCATGGTTTTATAACCACCTAGTATCATCAACCATCTCATCAACTGTCTTCCTCATGGAGGTTGTTTATAACCATCTAGTATCATCAACCATCTCATCAACTGTCTTCCTGATTGTTTTATAACCATCTAGTATCATCAACCATCTCATCAACTGTATTCCTCATGGAGGTTGTTTATAACCATCTAGTATCATCAACCATCTCATCAACTGTATTCCTCATGGAGGTTGTTTATAACCATCTAGTATCATCAACCATCTCATCAACTGTCTTCCTCATGGAGGTTGTTTATAACCATCTAGTATCATCAACCATCTCATCAACTGTCTTCCTGATTGTTTTATAACCATCTAGTATCATCAACCATCTCATCAACTGTCTTCCTCATGGAGGTTGTTTATAACCATCTAGTATCCTCAACCATCTCATCAACTGTATTCCTGATGGTTTTATAACCATCTAGTATCATCAACCATCTCATCAACTGTCTTCCTCATGGAGGTTGTTTATAACCATCTAGTATCATCAACCATCTCATCAACTGTCTTCCTGATTGTTTTATAACCATCTAGTATCATCAACCATCTCATCAACTGTCTTCCTCATGGAGGTTGTTTATAACCATCTAGTATCATCAACCATCTCATCAACTGTCTTCCTCATGGAGGTTGTTTATAACCATCTAGTATCATCAACCATCTCATCAACTGTCTTCCTCATGGAGGTTGTTTATAACCATCTAGTATCATCAACCATCTCATCAACTGTCTTCCTGATTGTTTTATAACCATCTAGTATCATCAACCATCTCATCAACTGTCTTCCTCATGGTTTTATAACCATCTAGTATCATCAACCATCTCATCAACTGTCTTCCTGATGGTTTTATAACCACCTAGTATCATCAACCATCTCATCAACTGTCTTCCTCATGGAGGTTGTTTATAACCATCTAGTATCATCAACCATCTCATCAACTGTATTCCTCATGGAGGTTGTTTATAACCATCTAGTATCATCAACCATCTCATCAACTGTCTTCCTGATTGTTTTATAACCATCTAGTATCATCAACCATCTCATCAACTGTCTTCCTCATGGAGGTTGTTTATAACCATCTAGTATCATCAACCATCTCATCAACTGTCTTCCTGATTGTTTTATAACCATCTAGTATCATCAACCATCTCATCAACTGTCTTCCTCATGGAGGTTGTTTATAACCATCTAGTATCATCAACCATCTCATCAACTGTCTTCCTGATGGTTTTATAACCATCTAGTATCATCAACCATCTCATCAACTGTCTTCCTCATGGAGGTTGTTTATAACCATCTAGTATCATCAACCATCTCATCAACTGTCTTCCTCATGGAGGTTGTTTATAACCATCTAGTATCATCAACCATCTCATCAACTGTATTCCTCATGGTTTTATAACCACCTAGTATCATCAACCATCTCATCAACTGTCTTCCTCATGGAGGTTGTTTATAACCATCTAGTATCATCAACCATCTCATCAACTGTCTTCCTGATTGTTTTATAACCATCTAGTATCATCAACCATCTCATCAACTGTATTCCTCATGGAGGTTGTTTATAACCATCTAGTATCATCAACCATCTCATCAACTGTATTCCTCATGGAGGTTGTTTATAACCATCTAGTATCATCAACCATCTCATCAACTGTCTTCCTCATGGAGGTTGTTTATAACCATCTAGTATCATCAACCATCTCATCAACTGTCTTCCTGATTGTTTTATAACCATCTAGTATCATCAACCATCTCATCAACTGTCTTCCTCATGGAGGTTGTTTATAACCATCTAGTATCCTCAACCATCTCATCAACTGTATTCCTGATGGTTTTATAACCATCTAGTATCATCAACCATCTCATCAACTGTCTTCCTCATGGAGGTTGTTTATAACCATCTAGTATCATCAACCATCTCATCAACTGTCTTCCTGATTGTTTTATAACCATCTAGTATCATCAACCATCTCATCAACTGTCTTCCTCATGGAGGTTGTTTATAACCATCTAGTATCATCAACCATCTCATCAACTGTCTTCCTCATGGAGGTTGTTTATAACCATCTAGTATCATCAACCATCTCATCAACTGTCTTCCTCATGGAGGTTGTTTATAACCATCTAGTATCATCAACCATCTCATCAACTGTCTTCCTGATTGTTTTATAACCATCTAGTATCATCAACCATCTCATCAACTGTCTTCCTCATGGTTTTATAACCATCTAGTATCATCAACCATCTCATCAACTATCTTCCTGATGGTTTTATAACCACCTAGTATCATCAACCATCTCATCAACTGTCTTCCTCATGGAGGTTGTTTATAACCATCTAGTATCATCAACCATCTCATCAACTGTATTCCTCATGGAGGTTGTTTATAACCATCTAGTATCATCAACCATCTCATCAACTGTCTTCCTGATTGTTTTATAACCATCTAGTATCATCAACCATCTCATCAACTGTCTTCCTCATGGAGGTTGTTTATAACCATCTAGTATCATCAACCATCTCATCAACTGTCTTCCTGATTGTTTTATAACCATCTAGTATCATCAACCATCTCATCAACTGTCTTCCTCATGGAGGTTGTTTATAACCATCTAGTATCATCAACCATCTCATCAACTGTCTTCCTGATGGTTTTATAACCATCTAGTATCATCAACCATCTCATCAACTGTCTTCCTCATGGAGGTTGTTTATAACCATCTAGTATCATCAACCATCTCATCAACTGTCTTCCTCATGGAGGTTGTTTATAACCATCTAGTATCATCAACCATCTCATCAACTGTATTCCTCATGGTTTTATAACCATCTAGTATCATCAACCATCTCATCAACTGTCTTCCTCATGGAGGTTGTTTATAACCATCTAGTATCATCAACCATCTCATCAACTGTCTTCCTCATGGAGGTTGTTTATAACCATCTAGTATCATCAACCATCTCATCAACTGTCTTCCTCATGGAGGTTGTTTATAACCATCTAGTATCATCAACCATCTCATCAACTGTCTTCCTCATGGAGGTTGTTTATAACCATCTAGTATCATCAACCATCTCATCAACTGTCTTCCTCATGGAGGTTGTTTATAACCATCTAGTATCATCAACCATCTCATCAACTGTCTTCCTCATGGAGGTTGTTTATAACCATCTAGTATCATCAACCATCTCATCAACTGTATTCCTCATGGTTTTATAACCATCTAGTATCATCAACCATCTCATCAACTGTCTTCCTGATGGTTTTATAACCATCTAGTATCATCAACCATCTCATCAACTGTCTTCCTCATGGAGGTTGTTTATAACCATCTAGTATCATCAACCATCTCATCAACTGTCTTCCTGATTGTTTTATAACCATCTAGTATCATCAACCATCTCATCAACTGTCTTCCTCATGGAGGTTGTTTATAACCATCTAGTATCATCAACCATCTCATCAACTGTCTTCCTGATGGTTTTATAACCATCTAGTATCATCAACCATCTCATCAACTGTCTTCCTCATGGAGGTTGTTTATAACCATCTAGTATCATCAACCATCTCATCAACTGTCTTCCTCATGGAGGTTGTTTATAACCATCTAGTATCATCAACCATCTCATCAACTGTCTTCCTCATGGAGGTTGTTTATAACCATCTAGTATCATCAACCATCTCATCAACTGTCTTCCTCATGGAGGTTGTTTATAACCATCTAGTATCATCAACCATCTCATCAACTGTCTTCCTGATTGTTTTATAACCATCTAGTATCATCAACCATCTCATCAACTGTCTTCCTGATGGTTTTATAACCACCTAGTATCATCAACCATCTCATCAACTGTCTTCCTCATGGAGGTTGTTTATAACCATCTAGTATCATCAACCATCTCATCAACTGTCTTCCTCATGGAGGTTGTTTATAACCATCTAGTATCATCAACCATCTCACCAACTGTCTTCCTCATGGAGGTTGTTTATAACCATCTAGTATCATCAACCATCTCATCAACTGTCTTCCTCATGGAGGTTGTTTATAACCATCTAGTATCATCAACCATCTCATCAACTGTATTCCTCATGGTTTTATAACCATCTAGTATCATCAACCATCTCATCAACTGTCTTCCTGATGGTTTTATAACCATCTAGTATCATCAACCATCTCATCAACTGTCTTCCTGATGGTTTTATAACCATCTAGTATCATCAACCATCTCATCAACTGTCTTCCTCATGGTTTTATAACCATCTAGTATCATCAACCATCTCATCAACTGTCTTCCTCATGGAGGTTGTTTATAACCATCTAGTATCATCAACCATCTCATCAACTGTCTTCCTGATGGTTTTATAACCATCTAGTATCATCAACCATCTCATCAACTGTCTTCCTGATGGTTTTATAACCATCTAGTATCATCAACCATCTCATCAACTGTCTTCCTCATGGTTTTATAACCATCTAGTATCATCAACCATCTCATCAACTGTCTTCCTCATGGAGGTTTTTTATAACCATCTAGTATCATCAACCATCTCATCAACTGTCTTCCTGATGGTTTTATAACCATCTAGTATCATCAACCATCTCATCAACTGTCTTCCTCATGGAGGTTGTTTATAACCATCTAGTATCATCAACCATCTCATCAACTGTCTTCCTCATGGAGGTTGTTTATAACCATCTAGTATCATCAACCATCTCATCAACTGTCTTCCTCATGGAGGTTGTTTATAACCATCTAGTATCATCAACCATCTCATCAACTGTCTTCCTCATGGAGGTTGTTTATAACCATCTAGTATCATCAACCATCTCATCAACTGTCTTCCTCATGGTTTTATAACCATCTAGTATCCTCAACCATCTCATCAACTGTATTCCTCATGGTTTTATAACCATCTAGTATCATCAACCATCTCATCAACTGTCTTCCTCATGGAGGTTGTTTATAACCACCTAGTATCATCAACCATCTCATCAACTGTCTTCCTCATGGAGGTTGTTTATAACCATCTAGTATCACCAACCATCTCATCAACTGTCTTCCTCATGGAGGTTGTTTATAACCATCTAGTATCATCAACCATCTCATCAACTGTCTTCCTCATGGAGGTTGTTTATAACCATCTAGTATCATCAACCATCTCACCAACTGTCTTCCTCATGGAGGTTGTTTATAACCATCTAGTATCATCAACCATCTCATCAACTGTATTCCTCATGGTTTTATAACCATCTAGTATCATCAACCATCTCATCAACTGTCTTCCTCATGGAGGTTGTTTATAACCATCTAGTATCATCAACCATCTCACCAACTGTCTTCCTGATTGTTTTATAACCATCTAGTATCATCAACCATCTCATCAACTGTCTTCCTCATGGAGGTTGTTTATAACCATCTAGTATCATCAACCATCTCATCAACTGTCTTCCTCATGGAGGTTGTTTATAACCATCTAGTATCATCAACCATCTCATCAACTGTATTCCTCATGGTTTTATAACCATCTAGTATCATCAACCATCTCATCAACTGTATTCCTCATGGAGGTTGTTTATAACCATCTAGTATCATCAACCATCTCATCAACTGTCTTCCTGATTGTTTTATAACCATCTAGTATCATCAACCATCTCATCAACTGTCTTCCTCATGGAGGTTGTTTATAACCATCTAGTATCATCAACCATCTCATCAACTGTATTCCTCATGGAGGTTGTTTATAACCATCTAGTATCATCAACCATCTCATCAACTGTCTTCCTCATGGAGGTTGTTTATAACAATCTAGTATCATCAACCATCTCATCAACTGTCTTCCTCATGGTTTTATAACCATCTAGTATCATCAACCATCTCATCAACTGTCTTCCTCATGGTTTTATAACCATCTAGTATCATCAACCATCTCATCAACTGTCTTCCTCATGGTTTTATAACCATCTAGTATCATCAACCATCTCATCAACTGTCTTCCTCATGGAGGTTGTTTATAACCATCTAGTATCATCAACCATCTCATCAACTGTCTTCCTGATGGTTTTATAACCATCTAGTATCATCAACCATCTCATCAACTGTCTTCCTGATGGTTTTATAACCACCTAGTATCATCAACCATCTCATCAACTGTCTTCCTCATGGAGGTTGTTTATAACCACCTAGTATCACCAACCATCTCATCAACTGTCTTCCTCATGGAGGTTGTTTATAACAATCTAGTATTATAGTCTTCTATATTCCAACAGTGAAAATGCCCAGAGGCTTTGAATGACCCCAGAAAGAATAGCTGTGATAGTACAGCTCTCAGCCACCGCCCTGTGTGTGTGTGTATGTGGTGTGTTTTGTGTGTGTGTGTGTGTGTGTGTGTGTGTGTGGTGTGTGTTTTTGTGTGGTGTGAGGGGGGTGTATGTGGATGTGTGTGTGTGTGTGTGTGTGTGTGTGTGTGTGTGTGTGTGTGTGTGTGTGTGTGTGTGTGTGTGGTGTGTGTGTGTGTGTGTGTGTGTGTGTGTGTGTGTGTGTGTTTTTGTGTATGTTTTTGTGTGTATTTGTATGTGTGTGTGTACCTTCCCTCCTACAGGGTTTGTGAAGAGAGAGAACAGCCACTCACTCCCTTCAGAAACTTGCTAACAGGCACTCTAAACCAGGGAGTTCAATACACAAAGGTTCTATAAACCATATCTGATCTATACATGATAAATATCTCCTGATAATTGGAAGCTTTGCACCTCATCATATAGAACATCCTCCCTGTAGCTCAGTTGGTAGAGCATGGTGTTTGCAACACCAGGGTTGTGGGTTCGATTCCCACGGGGGGCAAGCACAGAAAAAAAAAAATGTATGCATTCACTACTGTAAGTCGCTCTGGATAAGAGCGTCTGCTAAATGACTAAAATGTAGAATTGATATGCAATGAGCATTCTGATACAAAACGACTTCTGTAGAAGGTTACTGCAATGTTTAGGGTTTATTTATCCTCCTTAGAGTCGATTGACACACAGGTACATCAATCTTAAGTTACATAACAAAAACATCCCCATCCAAATCCATCAGTTTAAACTAGAGATATCTGTCTCAATCCACCACATCGGCCAGTGTTGCACTTCCTCATCTGTGGTGAAAGGTGGCAGAGCAAGAGCGGTGTTTGTCATAACACAAGACATCCTGAAAATTGTTTTTCTCACCAAAACGTCTCACCAAAACGGTTTGACCTAGAAACTATTATGACCACTCTATGGAAGGATGAGACTCTCGCCAACAAGATAATGTTCTCACAAACACGATGAAGTCGGTACCGTTGATGTGCCAACATCTGTTTGGTAGCGTCCGAACCGTTTGGGCTACAAACTAACGGTAGAAAGGGGAGATTCTCATTCCATTTTGCTCTATGACCCCCACAAGTGTCACGGGACTCATCTGAAGGTAACCGGTACCGCATCAAAAAAACGAATGGAAGCATGAAGGAAGTTTTGTGCCTACCCCAAAAAAGGGGTTAAATATGTTTTAAAAAATATATATGTACTTATCTTTCCTGAGTTTTTTTTACGTCTCCTAGATTTAGGACAGACACTTCAGAATCTTGTTTCTGTCACAGTATCCAACGAAGGTGGCGCCCCTCCTCAGTCGGGCGGCGCTCGGTGGTCGTCGTCGCCGGCCTATTAGCTGCCACCGATTTATGTTTCTGTGTCTTTTGGTTTTGTCTGTCTATCCCGCACCTGTTTCGTGTCTGTCATTAGTGGGGGGTTATTTAGTGTGTATTTTCAGTTTGGGTTCTCGTGCGGGATTGTTTATTGTCCACTCAGGACAGTTGTGTGTTTGGCCTGTTTCTCTGGCCTGTGTACGATTTATTGCCGGGCTGCGCCCGTGCGCTTTTCTTCGTGTTTTTTTGGGGAATGTGTTTCCCAGGCGGACCTATTTAAGTGCCCTGTGCCTTTCGGCTATTGTGTTTTGTTTACCGTGGCATTAAAACACTGTTGCTCCGGGCCTCTGTCTCCTGCGCCTGATTCCGCATCTCCACTGGTCCTAGAATTCCGTGACAGTTTCTCATGATTTACTTTTTGACTGTAGTTTTTGCCATTTATGAATGTGTTATTCTATGAGTTTCTATAGACTTACTTAAAAAAAATACTTTTTAAATATATATTTTTGATACCTAAAGGGGTCCTACAATTCTAAATCAAATAGCTAAATGATCCATAATATGACACTTATAAAACAATTCCACATGTCAGCTCAGCACCCACCCGCCCCAAATGTCTTAGACTGTAAAGAATTCATGAAAGAGGTGGGTGACTGCAATGTTCAGGGTTCAAAAACAGAGGGTTGCTGCAGTGTTTATGGTTCAATTAATAGAAGAGGAGGGTTGCTGCAGTGTTTAGGGTTCAATTAATAGAAGAGGAGGGTTGCTGCAGTGTTTTGGGTTCAATTAATAGAAGAGGAGGGTTGCTGCAGTGTTTTGGGTTCAATTAATAGAAGAGGTGGGTTGCTGCAGTGTTTAGGGTTCAATTAATAGAAGAGGTGGGTTGCTGCAGTGTTTTGGGTTCAATTAATAGAAGAGGAGGGTTGCTGCAGTGTTTTGGGTTCAATTAATAGAAGAGGAGGGTTGCTGCAGTGTTTAGGGTTCAATTAAAAGAAGAGGAGGGTTGCTGAAGTGTTTAGGGTTCAATTAATAGAAGAGGAGGGTTGCTGCAGTGTTTCGGGTTCAATTAATGGAAGAGGAGGGTTGCTGCAGTGTTTTGGGTTCAATTAATAGAAGAGGAGGGTTGCTGCAGTGTTTCGGGTTCAATTAATAGAAGAGGAGGGTTGCTGCAGTGTTTAGGGTTCAATTAATAGAAGAGGTGGGTTGCTGCAGTGTTTTGGGTTCAATTAATAGAAGAGGAGGGTTGCTGCAGTGTTTAGGGTTCAATTAATAGAAGAGGAGGGTTGCTGCAGTGTTTAGGGTTCAATTAATGGAAGAGGAGGGTTGCTGCAGTGTTTAGGATTCAATTAATGGAAGAGGAGGGTTGCTGCAGTGTTTCGGGTTCAATTAATAGAAGAGGAGGGTTGCTGCAGTGTTTCGTGTTCAATTGATAGAAGAGGAGGGTTGCTGCAGTGTTTCGGGTTCATTTAATGAAAAAGTGGATCTTATCTGTAATGCTGGTAACAGGTACTGTATCACAGCAATACGTGGTGTTTGTCCTAAGTTCTCTAATATTCAAAGACACATTAAAGAGTGAAGTGAAGTTAAAAGGTTGGGTTCCAAGAGATGAAATTAGCAGTGCAGTGAAATGTGCTATATCACCTTGGCATCTTGAGAATTTCTCTTCAGTTTTGAGAATACTTGTGTAGTTTTTTCACTTGTAACCAAAACAAGGGGGTTGAGCCCTGAGCTGCCTTGGTCTGGTCTTCTGGACTAGGTGTGTCTTTGTTCTAATCCCGCTTACTAGAATAACCCTGCTGAGCTGGAGAGGAAGTGAAAATCCCTTGCAACCTAATGTTACAGCCGCCAGAAAAAAAACAGAGCAGATGAAGCTAACAAGTATCATTCTCTGTCCTTGGATCTGAATCAAATCCACAACAAAATAAAAATAGAAGCGAGGAAAAGACTGCTTATGACCAATCATTCGGGGCTCCCGTGTGGCGCAGCGGTCTAAGGCACTTCATCTCAGTGCTAGAAGCGTCACTACAGACCCTGGTTTGATTCCAGGCTGTGTCTTAACTGGCCGTGATTAGGAGTCACATAGGGCGGCGCACAATTGGCCCAGCGTCGTCCGGGTTAGGGTTTGGCCGGGTTAGGGTTTGGCCGGGGTAGGCCGTCATTGTAAATAAAAGGGTTAGGGTTGTAAATAAGAATTAGTTCTTTACTGACTTGCCTAGTTAACTTCTTTGGGATAGGGGGCGGTATTTTGACGTCCGGATGAAAAGTGTGCCCAAAGTAAAGTGCCTGCTACTCAGGCCCAGAAGCTATGCTAGCGTCCTACTAATCCGCAAAAAGTTAAATAAAATACATTTAAAAAAATACAGAAACAGGATAAATGTTTGGATTCATTTTTTTCGATGGAAGAGGGAAACCGAAATGGCTACCGTTCTCATGGACTGATAATGTTAGGTAAGTGTTGGGTTGCGTTTTTAGCCTGCTAGCTACGTTAGCTGCTAACCTTAGTGTGTTCAATTTTCAATCTAACTAACAAGACTACATAGCTAGCTAGCTAACATTTTCTGTATTCGGACTGTTTTTTACTCAAAGAAATCTAACAATAGCATCATCTACTGAAGCTATTCTACATACATCCCACAAGATGCCCAATGTCTTTATTTAAACTAGCTACTGTTAGCGAGCTAAAGCTAAATATGCAAATTGTTCACATGATAGTGTCTTTTACTTTTAGATGACAATTCTAGCTTGCAAGGTGGTCGACAGAATTTTCAGCCCAGGACCACCCGAAAAGTCTATACAATTCAGTACAGTTACATCACACAAACATGTATTTCTCAGGAAAATACTGGTGTAGACTGTCTGATTTTGAGGGAGCCCGAGGCTGTACAATTACATTAGTATATTACCTAACTCCTCTCTCTCAGGTGAGACTGTGGCCAGTATACTACCTAACTACTCTCTCTCAGGTGAGACCGTGGCCAGTATACTACCTAACTCCTCTCTCTCAGGTGAGACCGTGGCCAGTATATTACCTAACTCCTCTCTCTCAGGTGAGACCGTGGCCAGTATATTACCTAACTCCTCTCTCTCAGGTGAGGACGTGGCCAGTATACTACCTAACTCCTCTCTCTCAGGTGAGACTGTGGCCAGTATATTACCTAACTCCTCTCTCTGAGGTGAGACCATGGCCAGTATACTACCTAACTCCTCTCTCTCAGGTGAGATCGTGGCCAGTATACTACCTAACTCCTCTCTCTCAGGTGAGACCATGGCCAGTATACTACCTAACTCCTCTCTCTCAGGTGAGATCGTGGCCAGTATATTACCTAACTCCTCTCTCTGAGGTGAGACCGTGGCCAGTATATTACCTAACTCCTCTCTCTCAGGTGAGACCGTGGCCAGTATATTACCTAACTCCTCTCTCTCAGGTGAGACCATGGCCAGTATACTACCTAACTCCTCTCTCTCAGGTGAGACCGTGGCCAGTATATTACCTAACTCCTCTCTCTCAGGTGAGACCATGGCCAGTATACTACCTAACTCCTCTCTCTCTGAGGTGAGACCGTGGCCAGTATATTACCTACCTCCTCTCTCTCAGGTGAGATCATGGCCAGTATATTACCTAACTCCTCTCTCTCAGGTGAGACCGTGGCCAGTATATTACCTACCTCCTCTCTCTCTGGTGAGATCATGGCCAGTATATTACCTAACTCCTCTCTCTCAGGTGAGACCGTGGCCAGTATATTACCTAACTCCTCTCTCTCAGGTGAGACTGTGGCCAGTTTATTACCTAACTCCTCTCTCTGAGGTGAGATCATGACCAGTATATTACCTAACTCCTCTCTCTCAGGTGAGACTGTGGCCAGTATACTACCTAACTCCTCTCTCTCAGGTGAGACCATGGCCAGTATACTACCTAACTCCTCTCTCTCAGGTGAGACTGTGGCCAGTATATTACCTAACTCCTCTCTCTCAGGTGAGACCGTGGCCAGTATATTACCTACCTCCTCTCTCTCAGGTGAGATCATGGCCAGTATACTACCTAACTTCTCTCTCTCAGGTGAGACCATGGCCAGTATATTACCTAACTCCTCTCTCTGAGGTGAGACCGTGGCCAGTATATTACCTATCTCCTCTCTCTCAGGTGAGACCGTGGCCAGTATATTACCTAACTCCTCTCTCTCAGGTGAGACCATGGCCAGTATATTAACTAACTCCTCTCTCTCAGGTGAGACCGTGGCCAGTATATTACCTAACTCCTCTCTCTCAGGTGAGACCGTGGCCAGTATATTACCTAACTCCTCTCTCTCAGGTGAGACCATGGCCAGTATATTACCTACCTCCTCTCTCTCAGGTGAGATCATGGCCAGTATATTACCTAACTCCTCTCTCTCAGGTGAGACCGTGGCCAGTATATTACCTAACTCCTCTCTCTCAGGTGAGACCGTGGCCAGTATATTACCTAACTCCTCTCTCTCAGGTGAGACCGTGGCCAGTATATTACCTAACTCCTCTCTCTCAGGTGAGACTGTGGCCAGTTTATTACCTAACTCCTCTCTCTGAGGTGAGATCATGACCAGTATATTACCTAACTCCTCTCTCTCAGGTGAGACTGTGGCCAGTATACTACCTAACTCCTCTCTCTCAGGTGAGACCATGGCCAGTATACTACCTAACTCCTCTCTCTCAGGTGAGACCATGGCCAGTATACTACCTAACTCCTCTCTCTCAGGTGAGATCATGGCCAGTATACTACCTAACTCCTCTCTCTCTGAGGTGAGACCGTGGCCAGTATATTACCTAACTCCTCTCTCTCAGGTGAGACCATGGCCAGTATATTACCTACCTCCTCTCTCTCAGGTGAGATCATGGCCAGTATATTACCTAACTGCTCTCTCTCAGGTGAGACCGTGGCCAGTATATTACCTAACTCCTCTCTCTCAGGTGAGACCGTGGCCAGTATTTTACCTAACTCCTCTCTCTCAGGTGAGACCGTGGCCAGTATATTACCTAACTCCTCTCTCTCAGGTGAGACCTTGGCCAGTATACTACCTAACTCCTCTCTCTCAGATGAGACCGTGGCCAGTATATTACCTAACTCCTCTCTCTCAGGTGAGACTGTGGCCAGTATATTACCTAACTCCTCTCTCTCAGGTGAGACCGTGGCCAGAATATTACCTACCTCCTCTCTCTCAGGTGAGATCATGGCCAGTATACTACCTAACTCCTCTCTCTCAGGTGAGACCATGGCCAGTATACTACCTAACTCCTCTCTCTCAGGTGAGATCGTGGCCAGTATATTACCTAACTCCTCTCTCTCAGGTGAGACTGTGGCCAGTATATTACCTAACTCCTCTCTCTCAGGTGAGACCGTGGCCAGTATATTACCTAACTCCTCTCTCTCAGGTGAGACCGTGGCCAGTATATTACCTAACTCCTCTCTCTCAGGTGAGACTGTGGCCAGTATACTACCTAACTCCTCTCTCTCAGGTGAGACCGTGGCCAGTATACTACCTAACTCCTCTCTCTCAGGTGAGATCGTGGCCAGTATATTACCTAACTCCTCTCTCTCAGGTGAGACTGTGGCCAGTATACTACCTAACTCCTCTCTCTCAGGTGAGACCGTGGCCAGTATATTACCTATCTCCTCTCTCTCAGGTGAGATCGTGGCCAGTATATTACCTAACTCCTCTCTCTCAGGTGAGACTGTGGCCAGTATATTACCTAACTCCTCTCTCTCAGGTGAGATAATGACCAGTATATTACCAAACTCCTCTCTCTCAGGTGAGACCGTGGCCAGTATATTACCTAACTCCTCTCTCTCAGGTGAGATCATGACCAGTATATTACCTAACTCCTCTCTCTCAGGTGAGACCATGACCAGTATACTACCTAACTCCTCTCTCTCAGGTGAGACTGTGGCCAGTATATTACCTAACTCCTCTCTCTCAGGTGAGACTGTGGCCAGTATATTACCTAACTACTCTCTCTGAGGTGAGACCGTGGCCAGTATATTACCTACCTCCTCTCTCTGAGGTGAGACCGTGGCCAGTATATTACCTACCTCCTCTCTCTCAGGTGAGACTGTGGCCAGTATATTACCTAACTCCTCTCTCTCAGGTGAGACCATGGCCAGTATACTACCTAACTCCTCTCTCTCAGGTGAGATCATGGCCAGTATACTACCTAACTCCTCTCTCTCTGAGGTGAGACCGTGGCCAGTATATTACCTAACTCCTCTCTCTGAGGTGAGACTGTGGCCAGTATATTACCTACCTCCTCTCTCTCAGGTGAGATCGTGGCCAGTATATTACCTAACTCCTCTCTCTCAGGTGAGACTGTGGCCAGTATATTACCTAACTCCTCTCTCTCAGGTGAGACCGTGGCCAGAATATTACCTACCTCCTCTCTCTCAGGTGAGATCATGGCCAGTATACTACCTAACTCCTCTCTCTCAGGTGAGACCATGGCCAGTATACTACCTAACCCCTCTCTCTCAGGTGAGATCGTGGCCAGTATATTACCTAACTCCTCTCTCTCAGGTGAGACTGTGGCCAGTATATTACCTAACTCCTCTCTCTCAGTTGAGACCATGGCCAGTATATTACCTAACTCCTCTCTCTCAGGTGAGACCGTGGCCAGTATATTACCTAACTCCTCTCTCTCAGGTGAGACTGTGGCCAGTATACTACCTAACTCCTCTCTCTCAGGTGAGACCGTGGCCAGTATACTACCTAACTCCTCTCTCTCAGGTGAGATCGTGGCCAGCATATTACCTAACTCCTCTCTCTCAGGTGAGACTGTGGCCAGTATACTACCTAACTCCTCTCTCTCAGGTGAGACCGTGGCCAGTATATTACCTATCTCCTCTCTCTCAGGTGAGATCGTGGCCAGTATATTACCTAACTCCTCTCTCTCAGGTGAGACTGTGGCCAGTATATTACCTAACTCCTCTCTCTCAGGTGAGATCATGACCAGTATATTACCTAACTCCTCTCTCTCAGGTGAGACCGTGGCCAGTATATTACCTAACTCCTCTCTCTCAGGTGAGATCATGACCAGTATTTTACCTAACTCCTCTCTCTCAGGTGAGACCATGGCCAGTATACTACCTAAATCCTCTCTCTCAGGTGAGACTGTGGCCAGTATATTACCTAACTCCTCTCTCTCAGGTGAGATCATGACCAGTATATTACCTAACTCCTCTCTCTCAGGTGAGACCATGGCCAGTATACTACCTAACTCCTCTCTCTCAGGTGAGACTGTGGCCAGTATATTACCTACCTCCTCTCTCTGAGGTGAGACCGTGGCCAGTATATTACCTAACTCCTCTCTCTCAGGTGAGATCATGACCAGTATATTACCTAACTCCTCTCTCTCAGGTGAGACCATGGCCAGTATACTACCTAACTCCTCTCTCTCAGGTGAGACTGTGGCCAGTATATTACCTAACTCCTCTCTCTGAGGTGAGACCGTGGCCAGTATATTACCTACCTCCTCTCTCTAAGGTGAGACTGTGGCCAGTATATTACCTAACTCCTCTCTCTCAGGTGAGACCATGGCCAGTATACTACCTAACTCCTCTCTCTCAGGTGAGATCATGGCCAGTATACTACCTAACTCCTCTCTCTCTGAGGTGAGACCGTGGCCAGTATATTACCTAACTCCTCTCTCTCAGGTGAGATCGTGGCCAGTATATTACCTAACTCCTCTCTCTCAGGTGAGATCATGGCCAGTATATTACCTACCTCCTCTCTCTCAGGTGAGATCGTGGCCAGTATATTACCTACCTCCTCTCTCTCAGGTGAGACTGTGGCCAGTATATTACCTAACTCCTCTCTCTCAGGTGAGATCATGGCCAGTATACTACCTAACTCCTCTCTCTCAGGTGAGACTGTGGCCAGTATATTACCTAACTCCTCTCTCTCAGGTGAGATCGTGGCCAGTATATTACCTAACTCCTCTCTCTGAGGTGAGATCATGACCAGTATATTACCTAATTCCTCTCTCTCAGGTGAGACCGTGGCCAGTATATTAACTAACGCCTCTCTCTCAGGTGAGATCATGGCCAGTATATTACCTAACTCCTCTCTCTCAGGTGAGACCGTGGCCAGTATACTACCTAACTCCTCTCTCTCAGGTGAGATCGTGGCCAGCATATTACCTAACTCCTCTCTCTCAGGTGAGACTGTGGCCAGTATACTACCTAACTCCTCTCTCTCAGGTGAGACCGTGGCCAGTATATTACCTATCTCCTCTCTCTCAGGTGAGATCGTGGCCAGTATATTACCTAACTCCTCTCTCTCAGGTGAGACTGTGGCCAGTATATTACCTAACTCCTCTCTCTCAGGTGAGATCATGACCAGTATATTACCTAACTCCTCTCTCTCAGGTGAGACCGTGGCCAGTATATTACCTAACTCCTCTCTCTCAGGTGAGATCATGACCAGTATTTTACCTAACTCCTCTCTCTCAGGTGAGACCATGGCCAGTATACTACCTAACTCCTCTCTCTCAGGTGAGACTGTGGCCAGTATATTACCTAACTCCTCTCTCTCAGGTGAGATCATGACCAGTATATTACCTAACTCCTCTCTCTCAGGTGAGACCATGGCCAGTATACTACCTAACTCCTCTCTCTCAGGTGAGACTGTGGCCAGTATATTACCTACCTCCTCTCTCTGAGGTGAGACCGTGGCCAGTATATTACCTAACTCCTCTCTCTCAGGTGAGATCATGACCAGTATATTACCTAACTCCTCTCTCTCAGGTGAGACCATGGCCAGTATACTACCTAACTCCTCTCTCTCAGGTGAGACTGTGGCCAGTATATTACCTAACTCCTCTCTCTGAGGTGAGACCGTGGCCAGTATATTACCTACCTCCTCTCTCTAAGGTGAGACTGTGGCCAGTATATTACCTAACTCCTCTCTCTCAGGTGAGACCATGGCCAGTATACTACCTAACTCCTCTCTCTCAGGTGAGATCATGGCCAGTATACTACCTAACTCCTCTCTCTCTGAGGTGAGACCGTGGCCAGTATATTACCTAACTCCTCTCTCTCAGGTGAGATCGTGGCCAGTATATTACCTAACTCCTCTCTCTCAGGTGAGATCATGGCCAGTATATTACCTACCTCCTCTCTCTCAGGTGAGACTGTGGCCAGTATATTACCTAACTCCTCTCTCTCAGGTGAGACTGTGGCCAGTATATTACCTAACTCCTCTCTCTCAGGTGAGACTGTGGCCAGTATATTACCTAACTCCTCTCTCTCAGGTGAGACCGTGGCCAGTATATTACCTAACTCCTCTCTCTCAGGTGAGACTGTGGCCAGTATACTACCTAACTCCTCTCTCTCAGGTGAGACCGTGGCCAGTATACTACCTAACTCCTCTCTCTCAGGTGAGACCGTGGCCAGTATATTACCTAACTCCTCTCTCTCAGGTGAGACTGTGGCCAGTATATTACCTAATTCCTCTCTCTCAGGTGAGATCATGACCAGTATATTACCTAACTCCTCTCTCTCAGGTGAGACCGTGGCCAGTATATTACCTAACTCCTCTCTCTCAGGTGAGATCATGACCAGTATTTTACCTAACTCCTCTCTCTCAGGTGAGACCATGGCCAGTATACTACCTAACTCCTCTCTCTCAGGTGAGACTGTGGCCAGTATATTACCTAACTCCTCTCTCTCAGGTGAGATCATGACCAGTATATTACCTAACTCCTCTCT
Source organism: Salmo trutta (assembly GCF_901001165.1). NCBI lineage: Eukaryota > Metazoa > Chordata > Actinopteri > Salmoniformes > Salmonidae > Salmo > Salmo trutta. The sequence continues at coordinate 46,298,086 of NC_042968.1, forward strand.
CTCAGGTGAGACCATGGCCAGTATACTACCTAACTCCTCTCTCTCAGGTGAGACTGTGGCCAGTATATTACCTACCTCCTCTCTCTGAGGTGAGACCGTGGCCAGTATATTACCTAACTCCTCTCTCTCAGGTGAGATCATGACCAGCATATTACCTAACTCCTCTCTCTCAGGTGAGACCATGGCCAGTATACTACCTAACTCCTCTCTCTCAGGTGAGACTGTGGCCAGTATATTACCTAACTCCTCTCTCTGAGGTGAGACCGTGGCCAGTATATTACCTACCTCCTCTCTCTAAGGTGAGACTGTGGCCAGTATATTACCTAACTCCTCTCTCTCAGGTGAGACCATGGCCAGTATACTACCTAACTCCTCTCTCTCAGGTGAGATCATGGCCAGTATACTACCTAACTCCTCTCTCTCTGAGGTGAGACCGTGGCCAGTATATTACCTAACTCCTCTCTCTCAGGTGAGATCGTGGCCAGTATATTACCTAACTCCTCTCTCTCAGGTGAGATCATGGCCAGTATATTACCTACCTCCTCTCTCTCAGGTGAGATCGTGGCCAGTATATTACCTACCTCCTCTCTCTCAGGTGAGACTGTGGCCAGTATATTACCTAACTCCTCTCTCTCAGGTGAGACTGTGGCCAGTATACTACCTAACTCCTCTCTCTCAGGTGAGACTGTGGCCAGTATATTACCTAACTCCTCTCTCTCAGGTGAGATCGTGGCCAGTATATTACCTAACTCCTCTCTCTGAGGTGAGATCATGACCAGTATATTACCTAATTCCTCTCTCTCAGGTGAGACCGTGGCCAGTATATTACCTAACGCCTCTCTCTCAGGTGAGATCATGGCCAGTATATTACCTAACTCCTCTCTCTCAGGTGAGACCGTGGCCAGTATATTACCTAACTCCTCTCTCTCAGGTGAGACTGTGGCCAGTATATTACCTAACTCCTCTCTCTGAGGTGAGATCATGACCAGTAGTTTACCTAACTCCTCTCTCTCAGGTGAGACCGTGGCCAGTATATTACCTAACTCCTCTCTCTCAGGTGAGACCGTGGCCAGTATACTACCTAACTCCTCTCTCTCAGGTGAGACCGTGGCCAGTATACTACCTAACTCCTCTCTCTCAGGTGAGACCGTGGCCAGTATACTACCTAACTCCTCTCTCTCAGGTGAGACCGTGGCCAGTATACTACCTAACTCCTCTCTCTCAGGTGAGACCGTGGCCAGTATATTACCTAACTCTTCTCTCTCAGGTGAGACTGTGGCCAGTATATTACCTAACTCCTCTCTCTCAGTTGAGACTGTGGCCAGTATATTACCTAACTCCTCTCTCTCAGGTGAGACTGTGGCCAGTATATTACCTACCTCCTCTCTCTCAGGTGAGACCGTGGCCAGTATATTACCTAACTCCTCTCTCTCAGGTGAGACCGTGGCCAGTATATTACCTAACTCCTCTCTCTCAGGTGAGATCATGACCAGTATATTACCTAACTCCTCTCTCTCAGGTGAGACCGTGGCCAGTATATTACCTAACTCCTCTCTCTCAGGTGAGATCATGACCAGTATATTACCTAACTCCTCTCTCTCAGGTGAGATCATGGCCAGTATATTACCTAACTCCTCTCTCTGAGGTGAGGACGTGGCCAGTATATTACCTAACTCCTCTCTCTCAGGTGAGATCATGACCAGTATATTCCCTAACTCCTCTCTCTCAGGTGAGACCGTGGCCAGTATACTACCTAACTCCTCTCTCTGAGGTGAGACCGTGGCCAGTATATTACCTAACTCCTCTCTCTGAGGTGAGGACGTGGCCAGTATACTACCTAACTCCTCTCTCTCAGGTGAGATAATGGCCAGTATATTAATAACAATCAATTCATTGATGGTGAATTGATGGTTAAATTCATAGTTCTTGTCTTCCCTGTGGCTCAGTTGGTAGAGCATGGTGTTTGCAACACCAGCATGGTGTGTGCAACACCAGGGTTGTGGGTTTGATTCCCATGGGGGACCAGTACAATAAAAAATGTATGAAATGTATGCATTCACTACTGTAAGTCGCTCTGGATAAGAGCGTCTGCTAAATGACTAAAATATAAATAATTTACGCATATTACATTAATAGCATGGTATAAAAAAATCTATGTTATTTGGCAGATGCACAGTATACAATGGGGTGTATACGGGAATATGACATTGCATTGTACCTTGTACTATTAATGTAACAACGTATTTTATGTTTTCTCACAGTGCCAACAACCCCCAAAGACTCAAACTCATCCCTCCTGTCCCACAAAAATTGTTTCTGGCGGCTGTGACATTAGATTGCAAGTGACTTTCACTTCCTCTCCAGGGTGATTCTAGTAGGTCGGGATTGGAGCAAAGACCCTCCTAGTCCAGAAGGCCAGCTCAAGGTGGCTTAACCCCCTTGTTTTAGTTCAAAGTGAAAACACTACACATACTGTAGGGTCGCCCACGACTTGAGGATTCCTGCTTTAAAAGCGGTCATAACTGTTTCCAAGTAGTGTGGGTGGAGATGCACACACACACTGACACACACACACTGACACACACACACACACACACACACACACACTGACACACACACACAGACACACGCACACACACACAAACACAGACACACAGACACACGCACACACACACACACACACACACACACACACACAGAGAGACACACAGAGACACACAGAGACACACGCACGCACACACACACACACAAATGCACGGTTTTGGGTGTGTGGGGTCCCTTGGGGAAGAGTTTCTGGAGATCTCAAGTGAGAAAGTTGCTGTGTGATGGAAACTATACTGCTGATGCTGGAGATCCCCAGTGGAGACATATGGTGGAGATCAAATGTAACCAATCCAGAGACAACGTGAGCTAATTAGGCACTTCTTTAGCCATTCAGCAGTGTATTAAAACAGGAGTTATTCCACTTCCTTAGTCATTCAGCAGTGTATTAAAACAGAATTTATTCCACTTCCTTAGTCATTCAGCAGTGTATTGAAACAGGAGTTATTCCACTTCCTAAGTCAATTAGCAGTGTATTAAAACAGGAGTTATTCCACTTCTTTAGTCATTCAGTAGTGTATTAAAACAGGAGTTATTCCACTTCCTAAGTCAATTAGCAGTGTATTAAAACAGGAGTTATTCCACTTCCTTAGTCATTCAGTAGTGTATTAAAACAGGAGTTATTCCACTTCCTAAGTCAATTAGCAGTGTATTAAAACAGGAGTTATTCCACTTCCTTAGTCATTCAGTAGTGTATTAAAACAGGAGTTATTCCACTTCCTAAGTCATTCAGCAGTGTATTAAAACAGGAGTTATTCCACTTCGGAATCAGAAACCTATTCTACTCTACACTCCCAGTAGTGACGGCTTGATTGACATGCGTTGTTTTATGAGCTGTTCTACTAGCAGCTGCCAAGCAAGGCCTCACAGTTAACCCATCTAGTTAACCTGCTATTTACAGCTGCTGCAGTTCAGTAAGTGCTCTAGAGAGGTTGTTTGTTAGGGTCTAGCAACCCCTCAAGCCTTTCCTTCTGTGGTATAAGCATCTCAAACACTGATTGGATCCAGAGGTTTAGCATGCAAGATGAGGGTTGGATCATTTTAATGTCTAAACAACCTCACCAACCAAGTTCAGCTGACCGTGCAGAAATGCAGATGAATATAACGGTACAGACGCTTCACGCTCAGGGGTAAATGGAAGGACGTTGGGGAAAGAGGTGTGCTGCGGTCATCATAAACATTTCAGGACATTTCGCTCTGTCAAACATTTCCATTATCAAAGGATGCCACTTCCTGCTCATTTTCTAGGAGTGTGTGTGTGTGTGTGTGTGTGTGTGTGTGTGTGTGTGTGTGTGTGTGTGTGTGTGTGTGTGTGTGTGTGTGTGTGTGTGTGTGTGTGTGTGTGTGTGTGTGTGTGTGTGTGTGCATGAGCACCTGTTTTCCTATTAATAAACACACACACAGACTGAGGAAGAGAGACAGAGGTGTGGGACCCTACAAGGACTGTGTAAGCCCTGTGGCAGTGTGTGTGTGAGAGGAATTAGTTAGTTCACACACACACACACAAATAAAGCTGTGTCTTTGAAATCTATATCTCTAACAACTTGCCTTCCTGGTTAGAAAAGAGAAACCATTGGAGCGTTACATTATAACAACACATGGGGTGTCCTGACACAGATCCATATGGCTTGCTGTTTTCCCTGGAAAAAGGCATCACCTTTAGGGTCCTCGTTATGCTCTAAACCAGCAGGTGGAAGAGCTCTTATTAACCTTGGTCACAATCCAGGGCACCTGAACTAAAGCATTGTACAAAAAACCATCTCTCTTACAACAGGCCAAACATTTTGAGTGGCTCTCCAGCATGGCCTCCTTTGTGATGGACCCATCCCTTAATCACACACCACTCTTTCATATCCCAGGGGCCCCCTGACAACGGTAGCTGGTATCTGAGGAAGAGGAAAGCCCAGGGGCCCCCCCGACAGCGATAGCTGGTGTCTGCAGAAGGAGAAAGCCCCGGGCTAGTGACCCACTGTCAGTGGTAGCTGGTGTCTGAGGGAGGGAGCTTCTCACACATGTAAATGATACGTCTGCATAATGGCCGTCGTTGGGCCGAGTAGCGAACCGTTCTTAATATTCATCCACCCTTCTGCTGAATGGAGAGCAGTTTTCCTTGGTGTGGGGTGGGGTGGGGTGGAGGGCGGCTGGTAGGGAGAAGGGGGCTGGGTTATGTGGGTGAACGAGAACTGTGTTTTTCGGGAAAAGACTTGAGCTTCTGGGGTATCAGCCGACCTTAAATCCCCCAACACCCCCAGTCCAGGCTTTGCACAAAAGAGGGTGGGAGACATTTTAGTGTGAGAGGGGAAGAAGACGAGACTGTGGTTGCTATTGGACACCTGCCTCTCCTCTCAACCCTGACCGTGGCTGATAAAAAATCCCCTTCCCTAAGCCCCTTTTGTGTGCTGTCCCAGCTCTCGTCAAAGACCCCCTTTTAGGCGTCCCCATCCACAGATAACCGCTTGGCTGGGGGAGGATGGCTTAAGATGCGTTCCTGGCTTAAGATGCACTGTGTGTGTGTGTGTGTGTGTGTGTGTGTGTGTGTGTGTGTGTGTGTGTGTGTGTGTGTGTGTGTGTGTGTGGGTGTGTGTGTGTGTGTGTGTGTGTGTGTGTGTGTGTGTGTGTGTGTGTGTGTGTGCACACATGCGTGTGCATCAGTCTGCCTGTGTACATTTTGTAACTTTATATAAAGTCTTTGCTTGAATACTACAGTACTTGTTGTGTAGTTCCAACCCAATGAACAACACCTACTTTGCTGCACAGTACTTATTTCATAATTCTTTTATATAAACAACTTTATGAGCTGAAGTACTATACAGTGGTGTGGTCTTAACCAGTGGTTTCAAACCTCCATGTTGTCTTTGGTCCTGGCACTACAATTCCATTACATTCATATCTTCAATTTTGGATTAAAATGCTATGAGGATTGACGGTCAGATTCCGTTTATTTCAATGTACTTTTGAGGGACTGTTTTATTGCATATTTAGGTCAGATTTAGGCCAGTAGGAGACATTTCCTAATACTCTTGAGGCAAATGTTACCAATTGAAGGACAAACTGTCGTCTACAAAGGAACAGAACTAAAGAAGATGTTCTCCTACTTCAAGCTTTTTATTTATCCTTTGGACACCAGAGGACTAACTCGTCATCTGTAGACTGTTATGTGAGTTCCTTCAATTCAGGGTCAAAATGTTTCAGAAATACATCACCAACAGCACTGGAGAAAATACAGTCTGTAGAAAGACCTCAAGGTCCTTTTTGTCATGTGATTGTGGAAAGACCACAAGGTCCTTTACGTCGTGTGATTATGGAAAGACCACAAGGTCCTTTACGTCGTGTGTTTGTGGAAAGACCTTAAGGTCCTTTACGTCGTGTGATTATGGAAAGACCACAAGGTCCTTTATGTCGTGTGATTGTGGAAAGACCTCAAGGTCCTTTACGTTGTGTGATTGTGGAAAGACCACAAGGTCCTTTACGTGGTGTGTTTGTGGAAAGACCACAAGGTCCTTTACGTCGTGTGATTGTGGAAAGACCACAAGGTCCTTTACGTCGTGTGTTTGTGGAAAGACCACAAGGTCCTTTACGTCGTGTGTTTGTGGAAAGACTTCAAGGTCCTTTACGTCGTGTGATTGTGGAAAGACCTCAAGGTCCTTTACGTTGTGTGATTGTGGAAAGACCACAAGGTCCTTTACATCGTGTGTTTGTGGAAAGACTACAAGATCCTTTACGTCGTGTGATTGTGGACAGACCACAAGGTCCTTTACGTCGTGTGTTTGTGGAAAGACCTCAAGGTCCTTTACGTCGTGTGATTGTGGAAAGACCACAAGGTCCTTTACGTCGTGTGATTGTGGAAAGACCTTAAGGTCCTTTACGTCGTGTGATTGTGGAAAGACCTCAAGGTCCTTTACGTCGTGTGATTGTGGAAAGACCACAAGGTCCTTTACGTCGTGTGTTTGCGGAAAGACCACAAGGTCCTTTACGTCGTGTGTTTGTGGAAAGACCACAAGGTCCTTTACGTGGTGTGTTTGTGGAAAGACCACAAGGTCCTTTACGTCGTGTGTTTGTGGAAAGACCACAAGGTCCTTTACGTCGTGTGTTTGTGGAAAGACTTCAAGGTCCTTTACGTCGTGTGATTGTGGAAAGACCTCAAGGTCCTTTACGTCGTGTGTTTGTGGAAAGACCACAAGGTCCTTTACGTCGTGTGTTTGTGGAAAGACTACAAGGTCCTTTACGTCGTGTGTTTGTGGAAAGACTACAAGATCCTTTACGTCGTGTGATTGTGGACAGACCACAAGGTCCTTTACGTCGTGTGTTTGTGGAAAGACCTCAAGGTCCTTTACGTCGTGTGATTGTGGAAAGACCACAAGGTCCTTTACGTCGTGTGATTGTGGAAAGACCACAAGGTCCTTTACGTCGTGTGTTTGTGGAAAGACCTCAAGGTCCTTTACGTCGTGTGATTGTGGAAAGACCACAAGGTCCTTTACGTCGTGTGTTTGCGGAAAGACCACAAGGTCCTTTACGTCGTGTGTTTGTGGAAAGACCACAAGGTCCTTTACGTCGTGTGATTATGGAAAGACCACAAGGTCCTTTACGTCGTGTGTTTGTGGAAAGACCTCAAGGTCCTTTACGTCGTGTGATTGTGGAAAGACCTCAAGGTCCTTTACGTCGTGTGATTGTGGAAAGACCACAAGGTCCTTTACGTCGTGTGATTGTGGAAAGACCACAAGGTCCTTTACGTCGTGTGTTTGTGGAAAGACCACAAGGTCCTTTACGTTGTGTGATTGTGGAAAGACCACAAGGTCCTTTACGTCGTGTGGTTGTGCTGTCCTTAGACTCCTCAGCATCAGAGGAGAGTTCTAAAAACGGACGTCAGGGTAAGGATCTGAATGCGACAAACTTGTGATTCTCATGAAAGTAAACACTCCCTAAAGTCTTCCTGATTTCGCCGGCGCCATGCGTCCAAGAAAGAGTGCGTGACAGGGCTAGAATGTGTCACGGCATCACACACGACAACAGGATAGTATTTCATAAATGTTGGTGGAACGTACCGCTGCTTAGAACGTTTCTAAAAGGTTCTAGTCCCCACCCACATCTAAACATACACACACAAACACACATATACACACATTCTGCTAAAAGCATGAGTGTGTATCGGTAGTGTGTATGCAGTGTGTGTAACTCTGCTTCTGAACTCAGTGATATTTATTCTATATGACACAAATCATAGTTTGAATGACTGGGCTGCCCAGAGACTACTCAGACAAAGCAGACCTCTGCCATAACGGGGCTCCTGAGTGGCGCAGTGGTCTAAGACACTGCATCTCAGTATAATAGGTGTCACTGCAGTCCCTGGTTCAAATCCAGGCTCTATCACATCCAGCTGTGATTGGGAGTCCCATAGGGCAGCGCACAATTGGCCCAGTGTCATCTGGCCGGGGTAGGTTGTCATTGTAAATAAGAATTTGTTCTTAACTGACTTGCCTAGTTAAATAAAGGTTCAATTAAAAAGAAGGTTGACATGGGGCCATTTACATTCAAAAGCGCTGTGCCCTTCGGCATAAACAAACAGGAGGTTTAACCTAACACGCTGGATTAAAGCCAACATGTGAGAAATGAAACACATTGAAAGCTGTTGTTGTGCCTATAGCTACCACTGGGTTTAAAATGCTAATTGGTCTTAGCCACAAATTGAGGGTTTTGCTTCATTCATATTCACAGCTTGTGTGAACTGCAAATATGACAGACATTTGGAGTAGAAGTTTATATTAAAAAATACTTTGGGGGGGGGGGGCATCCCACAGGTTTGAATGCACATCTGTAGCATAGTGTATGGATTATTGTGGGTGAAGGATAATAATTGCATTGTGCTAATAGTTTGTAAAGTTTGGCCTGGCGCTTGGCAGTATCTGTCTATGGTTCAATGAAGCTTAGCCTTGTAAACACACACACACACACACACACACACACACACACACACACACACACACACACACACACACACACACACACACACACACACACACACACACACACACACACACACACACACACACACACACAGAATGTTCCTAATTGGAAGTAACTAGGGTTAAAAGGCAGATGAGGTAGCACAGGCTTTGAAGAACCCTGTTTTACTAACACTACATTACACAGATCAGTGAAAACCTGTTTTCCTAACACTACATTACACAGATCAGTGAAAACCTGTTTTACTAACACTACATTACACAGATCAGTGAAAACCTGTTTTCCTAACACTACATTACACAGATCAGTGAAAACCTGTTTTCCTAACACTACATTACACAGATCAGTGAAAACCTGTTTTCCTAACACTGCATTACACAGATCAGTGAAAACCTGTTTTCCTAACACTGCATTACACAGATCAGTGAAAACCTGTTTTCCTAACACTACATTACACAGATCAGTGAAAACCTGTTTTCCTAGCACTGCATTACACAGATCAGTGAAAACCTGTTTTCCTAACACTGCATTACACAGATCAGTGAAAACCTGTTTTCCTAACACTGCATTACACAGATCAGTGAAAACTTGTTTTCCTAGCACTGCATTACACAGATCAGTGAAAACCTGTTTTCCTAACACTGCATTACACAGATCAGTGAAAACCTGTTTCCTAACACTGCATTACACAGATCAGTGAAAACCTGTTTCCTAACACTGCATTACACAGATCAGTGAAGTCCTGTTTCCTAGCACTGCATTACACAGATCAGTGAAAACTTGTTTTCCTAACACTGCATTACAACAGATCAGTGAAAACTTGTTTTCCCAACACTGCATTACATAGATCAGTGAAGTCCTGTTTCCTAACACTGCATTACATAGATCAGTGAAGTCCTGTTTCCTAACACTGCATTACATAGATCAGTGAAGTCCTGTTTCCTAGCACTGCATTACACAGATCAGTGAAAACTTGTTTTCCTAACACTGCATTATACAGATCAGTGAAAACCTGTTTTCCTAACACTGCATTACACAGATCAGTGAATGTCCTCTATCTCTGTGGTGAATGGGGGCATGTCCTCTATCTCTGTGGTGAATGGGGGATGTCCTCTATCTCTGTGGTGAATGGGGGGATGTCCTCTCTCTCTGTGGTGAATGGGGGATGTCCTCTATCTCTGTGGTGAATGGGGGATGTCCTCTATCTCTGTGGTGAATGGGGGGATGTCCTCTATCTCTGTGGTGAATGGGGGGATGTCCTCTCTCTCTGTGGTGAATGGGGGGGATGTCCTCTATCTCTGTGGTGAATGGGGGATGTCCTCTATCCCAGATAAGGCAGAAGTCTCTGTTTTGTCACATTTAGCTAATGCCTTGTTTTAAGCTCAAAAAGCTAACACAGGTTTACGGCGCACAGGAGACCTGGGCTTGAACCCTGGTCTGTCACACACATTTTGTAAGCGTCACTCTCTTTCTACTGGTTTAAACTGCATGGTGCAGAGGGTGCTGCGTGTGTGAGTTTATTACTGTGAGCTCAGCTTCCATGTTCTGTCTGCTGACAACCCATCAGTCAGTCAGCTAGTCAGCCAGCTAGAAAGCCAGCCAGTCAGCCAGCTAGTCCGTCAGTCAGCCAGCTAGTCCGTCAGTCAGCCAGCTAGTCCGTCAGTCAGCCAGCTAGGCAGTCAGTCAGCCAGCTAGGCAGTCAGTCAGCCAGCTAGTCACTAAGTCAGCCAGATAGTTTGTCAGTCAGCCAGCTAGTCAGTAAGTCAAACAGCTAGTCAGTCATTCAGCCAGCCAACTAGACAGTCAGCCAGCTAGTCAGCCAGCTAGTCACTCAGTCAGTCAGCCAGCTAGTCAGCCAGCTAGTCAGCCAGCTGGTCAGCCAGCCAGTCAGCAAGTCAGTCAGTCAGCCAGCTAATCAGTCAACCAGCTAGTCAGCCAGTCAGTCAGCCAGTCAGTCAGTCAGCCAGCTAGTCAGCCAGTCAGTTAGTCAACCAGCTAGTCAGTCCATACTTAAGGTAAACACTGATTGAGAGGGCCCATTTGTTCATTGCCCAGTTTTTGGAGAACGTGCTGATAAAAGTCGCAGACTCGGCTGATCTGACACATGGTCCGAAATCTGATTTTGGCACATGGGAGTAAGAGGAGGAAGGAGATGTGGGGAGATTAGGGGGGCAGGTCGCCAAGCCTGAGGGGCTGCTAGTGGGAATTTAAGGGGGGAGTGGTGGAGGAGATTTTCTTACTCAGGACAAGGAGGCTTGATTTGGCAGGGAGGGCTGTAACCCTGCTGGATGCTTCAGTAAGGTGGGGTAGCGGGAAAGAGAAAGGGGGGGACTGCCTTGCCATGTGATGGGGACTGCCTTGCCATGTGATGGGGACTGCCTTGTCATGTGATGGGGACTGCCTTGTCATGTGATGGGGACTGCCTTGTCATGTGATGGGGTCTATGGAGGGAGGAGACTGCCTTTTCATGTGATGGGGACTATGGAGGGAGGGGACTGCCTTGTCATGTGATGGGGACTGTGATCCATTACAGGAAGTGGACCAAGGCGCAGCGGGTTGAGTGCTCATTTTCACTTTTATTTTGAACACTTAAATAAACAAAACAATGACCGAACTAACTAACAGTCTTGCAGGCTAAACACAGCAGTGCAAAGAACAACCTCCCACAATTCCCATAACAAACATACTCCTAATTATAGGACCTTCAATCAGAGGCAACGATAAACAGCTGCCTCCAATTGAAGGCCCCAATCCCAATTACCTAAACATAGATCTAAACACCCTAAAACAGACATAGAAATATACAACATAGAACTTAACCAAAAAACCCCGGACTAATGAATCAAACCCCCCCACCACCACCAAAACACATTCTCTAAAACACCCTGAACCATCTAAAACCAATACCCCCTGCCACGTCCTGACCAAACGATAATAACAAATAACCCCTTTACTGGTCAGGACGTGACAACAGTTCTGACTTGGTGGTGCACATGTAGCCTATAACCTTTTTTATAGAAATGTAATCATAGAATATTGTAAGAGCTTTCATTGTCTGCTTATGTGCCCCTTTAATTATCCTACGGTTCTGACTTGGTGTACAGGGAGAACACTGTAAGAGTGGCACATGTTCTGGATGTTGTCGTGTACATTTCAGAAGTGCTGAACAAAGAGTTATATTTACTACAACCATCCTAGCTCGCTCATTAATGTCTTAATCGAAATTACGGATTGCCTCTTATCCGCTTGTCGTCCCCTTATGCCATAGTTTGTACATCTCAATTGTCAGTAGAAACCACATTTGTTTAAGCAATTCAGCCATATCAGCTATGTTTTTTTTAAAGGCAGTAAATGAGGCTGAATGAACTGTTTCGCTGCCAGACAAGGCTCCGCTGATAGCCAGGTGTAGCAGTGGTAAGGTGTTGGGACTCTTGCTGCTTTATATAGGCCCTAACAGTTTGTGGGCACCGTTTGTCACGGTTATAGTGCAATTAATGTGTTGTTTAGTGTTGTGTTGTATAGTGGCTTTGCTGGCATGCAACCTACATTGTTTTGTTTTTTCCCCCACCGAGATGTACATGCTAAAATCACCAGTGGTCATGATACAGAGCAAAAGGCCATACTTAATGGAGACCAGGTTGAGGTTGAACATTCATCTTTCTCCGCAAGTAGGTAGGCAATCATGGATTCAATCAAACAATATTTACATAGTTAAATGAAAAGAAACCAAACAGCATATTCGTTCAAATGTACTCTACATATCTTGTTTTAACTTGACCTTGCCTTAACCTTAACACTTTAAAAGCAGTTAGAGTCCTTATTTATGATTCAGTCCAGTGGTGTCTAAGTTGTCTATTCACCATGGTCTGGCTCCATTGAACAAAAAGGTTTCAACCCCCAACCAATATCCCTCTGTCACCTGACAAGAGCCCCCCACCTCTTCCTCTATCGACCTAGATAGTTTCATCTTGTCATTGCCTTCTGCCTCACAATGGTGCTCACCTATACTTGAGTGGAAATTACAGCTGTGCAGGACAACAAAAACAGGAATCCAATAATTTTCTTAAGGTGGCCAAGACATGTTCCTATCAGCGATAGCATTTATCAACAGCATTTGTAGTGGTTCAGCTGAAACGGGCTCACTCACTCACTCACACACACACTCACACACACACACACACACACACACACACACACACACACACAATTTGAAATATTTTCACAGATGGGAGTAGAGTCCCATATTGTTCTTTTTTGTAAAGATGACAAAGTCGTTGATCAAGACACAGAATCCAACCCAGTCGTATGCATGTGTAGAGGAGGATATGCGGTGTAGTTGATTTGAGAGACCTTTGACAGTGACGACTGTGCAGCAGGGTGACATGCAAAGCTCTGTGGGTTTAGTGTACAAAGAAGATCCCAAGGGCAAAGGCCTAGTTGGAATTTCAAGCAGTCTAAGGGGCTTACAGTATTACCGGTGGAAGCCTGTCAGTGTGTGGATAGGAGAGATGTTCCAGGTCAACTACATATTCAGCATAGAGGAAGGAAACAGAGACTGAAGGAACTGCGGATGCCCATGGTGCAAACCAAACACTGTTGTTTACAGACATGAGCCAATCCCTGTTCAGTATATGATATTTTGTTAATTATTCAAAGTACATCTATAAGCCCTTATTAACCAATGATAAGGCATACATAGATGCTTCACAAACTATGTATAAGTAAATGTCATACTATATAAGGGAAAGCCATAAAAATAGTCAGACTCCAGCTACCCAAATCATAGACTGTTCTCTCTGCTACCGCACGGCAAGTAGCACCAAAGCACCAAGTCTAGAACCAACAGGATCCTAAACAGCTTCTACCCCCAAGCCATAAGACTGCTAAATAGTTAGTTAGTTAATTAGTTAACCAATAACTACACAGACTATCTGCATTGACCCTTTTTGCACTAACTCTTTAGACTCATCACATACGGTGGTGGATGAATCAGAATTAGTTGGGTAACATAGATAATTAAGATGTCTTATCTGCATAATATGCTTATATGATATACTTGTTATTAGAATGTATCCCTTTGGACTCTGGTGTTGGCAGTTGCACTTCTTCCCTCAGCTGGGGCTCAGTCACTTGGGGCCCAGAGAGGGGAGAGGTCTGACTTGTCTTTTACATGTCCTTGGTGCTATGCAGAATATCAGAAAGGGAAGAGGACAGGGTGGAACATTGTTTTCATATGTGAATGTGTCTTTACCTATTCTTAAACCATGTGAAGGGATGGCGTGATTAATGGGAACCAATTACTTGTCTCCACAATGTCTGTGCGCAAGTCACTCCCTCCTTTTCTATTGGGGAAGGTGTATGGCAGTGTCTGGAACCATTGTATGTCCAGGAGTGGGGTCAAGAGGTGTTTACTTGAGATGGGAGTATCTAGAGTTGACAATTGATTTATGGCATTGGATGAGTTGGTGTTTTTGTGCTATGAAGTACCAGGAACGGGATTAGAACCTCGTCTTAGGGACCAAACTGAACAATAATTTATAGCGAACGCTATCTGGCTACGGGATACTCCTTTCTCATTATAAAGTCTTCCTTTGTGAACTGTTCCTAAATATCTGTGGTTTGTTAAGTCGACTAGGGGGGTGTATCTTGGCTATAAAAGATCTTTGTACTTTTGTGTTGACAGTCTCAACGGTTCATTAGAAATGGTGCATCGTTGAAAGTCAGTGCTATTGCAAAGCTGTTATTATTAAAGATGTAGTTTAAGTATAACTCTGACTGGTGTGTGAAGTTTGTCTCTCTCCTCATTTGGTAATACAGAAATGAACCACCACAATACGCTGATGCTACTGTTTTATCAATCTGATTTCCACTGGTCTAATGTCCATTGCTTGTGTTTCTTGGACCAAACAAGTCTCTTCTAATTGGTGTCTTTTAGTAGTGTTTTCTTTGCAGCAATTCGACCATGAAGGCCCTGATTCATGCAGTCTCCTCTGAACAGTTGATGTTGAGATGCGTCTGTTACTTGAACTCTGTGAAGCATATATTTTGATTTGTTTAACACTTTTTTTTGCTTACTACATGATTCCACGCGTGTTATTTCATAGGTTTGATGTCTTCACTATTATTCTACAATGTAGAAAATAGTGAAAATTAAGAAAAATCCTTGAATGAGTAGGTGTGTCCAAACTTTTGACTGGTACTGTACCTACCTCAATGACCTCGTACCCCTGCGCATCAACTCAGTACTGGTACCGCGTGTGTACAGCCACGTTATCGTTACTCATTGTGGATTTATATTTATACAATTTTATATTTTTCTCTGCATTGTTGGGAAAGGCCCGTAAGTAAGCATTTCACTGTTAGTCTACACCTAATGGTTACGAAGCATGTGACAAATAAATTGTGATTTGTTTAAGGGTGATGTATACTTAATTTACCTCTTAGATGTAAAGTCCCCTGTTTAGGGACCTGTGTGGGTCTGGTACCGGTTCCAACAGACATTTTGACTTATAAATCCATCTGTGGACCGTAGTGGTACCGTAGATTTGTTGTATACACAATAAGTCATAAAATATTTCATATTTTTGTCATATTTGTACTGTGTACTTGAGCTTGTGTCCTCAGAAGTGACTACACCTCAGCAATGTATACAATTTTTTTTTAGATTTTAACCTTTGAGTATGCAGCATTACTAGTTGTTGTTTATGGCCTTCTCATGATAAATAATGACTTCAGGGATTACATAGATGACATTACATGTAGTTACATTTAAGAGGTTTTTAAATTGTAACAGATATTTCTTATGATACTTTCCTGAATTAAGGACGTAATCAGGATGACTTACTGTCTGTAAGTGTGAAACATCTGCAGTTTGTTTAACTTTACCCATTAAAAAGTTGTTAAATACTGTATTTCATCTGTATTTCATCACACAGGTTTCAGGTAATCCTTCTCTCCCTCCTTCTCTGTTTCCCCTCACTCAGGTTTTCAGGTGATCCTTCCCTCACTCTCTGTTTTCGCCTTCCTTTCACAAACAAGACTAAAGAAAATCCCTCCAAATCCTTGTGTGCCTTGTTCAAGCTTTGAATGAAACTCCCAGACGTAAAACGACTCGCTAAACTGTCGCCAAGTGCTTATAACAGCATGGGGGAAAGAGGAGAAGAAGGGAGAAAACAACAATCAGTTAGCGTGTCGTTTCATCCTGTTGGCGCCCCATCCTTTTAAAACATGTTCAAGCAGAATAACGTTCGCCGATAACGAGGCTATCGCGCTGCAGCAGATGCTAGCCTTCCAATAACGGGATGTCTCCCCTGACATGGCTTCACAAGCTGGGCTTATTGACATGGGGCTCTGGAGACGGGCTAGAGAATCAGGACTGGCTGTCCACAACAACAATGGCCTCCCAAAAGCCCAACAGTAAACACATCCAAGAGCCTTTCATCTCCAAGGTTACAACAATAGCACATCTACCACAGGAAGCATCAACCAAATTACATCCACACAACATTGTGAACATAGACGTGGAAAGAAATGCCTTGAAACCTATAGGGTTTAATGGGGGGATTGATTTGTTGATAGCCCAGGCGGGGATCATGGCCAGCAGGTTGTACAGTTTATGCAAAGGTCATTACTACAACAGTGAACATAGCGATATGTAACCTTGTCTGGTAATGTTGAGGAGTTGAAGCCACAGTGATACATCTAACCCAATGGGTTAGTGTGCAGTTGATTGCCATTTGTGAAAGTTTTGTTGTGAATAAAGCTCAAATTTAAAGAGTGGACTAGTACTTGTGATTTAAAAACATTGAAAGTGGTATTCAGTATTGAGAAGAAAATCAAGTTCCATACAGATATCTGTCACGGTTGTCGTATGAAAGAGACCAAGGCGCAGCGTGCGTATCGTTCCACATCTTTATTTCTATGTGAAACTATGCAAGACAGACAATAAACTATAAACAAAAACAACGACGAAGAGGTGCAACATGCATAAACTCAAAATAATCTCCCACAAACACTAGTGGGAAAAACAACAACTTAAATATGATCCCCAATTAGAGACAACGATGACCAGCTGTCTCTAATTGGGAATCATACAAAAACCCCAACATAGAAAAATGAACCTAGAACACAACATAGAAAATTTAAACTAGACAAAAACCCCAACATAGAAAAAAGAAACTAGAACCAAACATAGAAATAAATAAACTAGACAAAACCCCCCAGTCACACACTGACCTACTCTACCATAGAAAAATACGAGCTCTCTAAGGTCAGGACGTGACAATATCGCTAATCATAGTATAATGATTAGTACCTCTTCTTTTCAAATCTCTGTTTATTGAGTTTTCAACAAATGCATTCCAAACAGTAATTGACTAATAATACCCCAAATTCAATAAAAAGGAGGATATATTCTCAGAATATTCCCCCATGTTTTTCACTTTCTCTGTTTCATAAAGGATGATATAATCTGTGTATACTCCCCAATGCTTTTCACATTGTGAGTTTCATTTCGTTGTAAAACTCTCCAGCCTTTGATGTGTTCATCGCTAGAAATAAATACAGCTGACAGGATGCCTCTCAAAAACATTTTCAGTCGTTATCAGATTTTTTTAGCTGCCATTCTCTCTCTTTATCTCGCAATCCATCTGCCCATTCTGGCATGTGAAGTATCAGATTTGTTCAGCCAACACTTACAGGGTTTCTTTGGTTCAGAAAATCAATTTTTCCTTCAATGACAAATGGTTTTATTTGGATAATCGTTTTTGTGAGAACATTTAAGAGGTGACGGCCTCATATGAGGACAATAAAGATTTGTTTTGGTATGAGTATGGCTTGCCCAGTAAAAAAACAGCTAGATGGACGGACAGACCAACAGACAGTGATATATGGAGGACAGCGGCGGCCTTGACAAACAATTTTGAATAGACTGTCAGGAATGTCCCCATGAGGGCAGAGTTGAAGAATCCAATGTTTGACAAGAGTGTGGTTGTTCCTTTTCACTGGGCAGTCTTCCATAAAACATCAAAGGCTACACAACACTGACCAAAACCCAACATGAGACAAGTTGGAATCTCAACTCAAGATAATAGGCAGAAAAACCTGCATAAATAATCATTTGCCACCTTGGCATAACGCTGCTTACAAGATTTATAATAATTGTCAATGTGGCCACTAGACATAGGCTATCCACACCGCCTGGGATACTGACCCTCTCTTTTTCTCGTTCTCTTGAACTTTGCCTGTGCTGACCCTGTACCCGCCTGCCATCCTGTACCTTTGCTCAACTTCTGGATTATCGACCTCTGCCTGACCTGACCCTGCCTGCCGTCCTGTACCTTGGCCTCTGCTCTGGATTATCAACCCCTGCCTGCCTTGACCTGTCGTTTGACTGCCCCTGTTACAATAAACATTGTTACTTCACACAGTCTGCGCTTGGGTCTTACCTTGATTCCTGATACATCTCTTTGATTTAATTAATGAACCCTTATTTTACCAGGTAAGTTGTGTGTGTGTGTGTGTGTGTGTGTGTGTGTGTGTGTGTGTGTGTGTGTGTGTGTGTGTGTGTGTGTGTGTGTGTGTGTGTGTGTGTGTGTGTGTGTGTGTGTGTGTGTGGTTTATATGCAGTGTGGGTGGGTGTAACTGTTAGCCATATGATATTGCAGAGTGGAAAATAATTTGGGTTATTTTATATTTAACATTCCTGTGTTGTGTATCCTGAACTGATCTCAGAGGTAACACTGGCTCGTTTCATGTTTATTATGAGCCCACCCACTCTCCTATCAATATCTGGGTTGTTAATCCCCTAGAGAGTCTCCCTCTCGGAGATGCAGTGCTCTAGGCGGTATAGTGCTGATGCCGGCCCGGTTTGAGGAGAAACGTTAACATTCCTGTTACAGCTCGAAATCCAAACCCACATCCACCAATATGAAAAGCTTTAGGACTACCTATTTTTCAGTGACTTGAATTTAAAGTACATCTCAAAGGTCAGATTCCTGGTGACCTGAAATGACCTGCTACCATCTGGCTTTGAGGCAGTAGCCTGGAAACAGATGTGTTTGTGCTTTTGCCTGTTTGGTGTGACAGGCAAGAGAGAGAGAGCAGAGTTGGCAAGAGAGCAGAAACAGACTGACACCCAGGCTATTGGGGCAGATGTAACTTATCAGATGCATTTTAGCCCTCTGTAATGTGTGAGAGTTGCAGGGGACATTGTGGGTGTAAGTCAACGATTCTACTAAACCATTTGCCTCCATATTTAGGAAGCAATTGCATGTTAATTGAGTGCCAGTCACAAACAGAAACAGTCAAACATGTTTTTGGATTGCATAAATAAGATGGCATCCTAAACAAAATGCTAATATGGGAAGTCACTGTGGGAATCCATGCATCAGAACTCCAATATACATAATATTAAAACATGATGTTAACATCTTAATATCTATTATTTTTAAAAAATGTAGGGGTAAATCAACTTTAAAAATGCAGATTGTAGCTTCCATCAATGCAATTGTCTGCATCACTTCCAATCCCCCAAATATTTTTTTGCAAATACGTATATATATATATACACTACCGTTCAAAAGTTTGGGGTCACTTAGAAATGTCCTTGTTTTTGAAAGAAAAGCAAAAAAAAATTGGTCCATTAAAATAACATCAAAATGATCAGAAATACAGTGTAGACATTGTTAATGTTGTAAATGACTATTGTAGCTGGAAACAGAACAGGCAGAACAGTGGAAACTGGAGCAGCAGCACGGCCAGGTGGGCTGGGGACAGCAAGGAGTCATCATGCCAGGTAGTCCTGAGGCATGGTCCTAGGGCTCAGGTCCTCCGAGAGAAAGAAAGAAAGACATCTGTTATTGAAATGCATTCCAGTTGACTACCTCATGAAGCTGGTTGAGAGAAAGCCAAGAGTGTGCAAAGCTGTCATCAAGGCAAAGGTTGGCTATTTAAAGAATCTCAAATATAAAATGTATTTTGATTTGTTTAACACTTTTTTGGTGACTACATGGTTCCATACATGTTATTTCATAGTTTGAATGTCTTCACTATTATTCTACAATATAGAAAATAGTCCAAATAAAGAAAAACCCTGGAATTAATAAGTGTGTCCAGACTTTTGACCTCTACTGTATATATATATATATATATATATATAATAAACACACACACATATAAATACATATATTCACATATTTGTTTTAAATATATTTTCCTTTATATTACTTTGTAACCCTACCACCCCTCCCCTAATTGAGTAAACTAGTGAACAACAACGCTTAGTCCTCTACTTCCAGCTTATACATACTATATACTTAACATCTTAATATCTTATTTGAAAAGCAAATATCTCCTCTAGTTTCTGAAATAATCTCGTACCCTAATCCAAATAAACAACAGGCACAGTGGGGGCCAATAACAGGGTAATTGTGGCCATTGCGTACATTCTGACAAGTGTTCTTGACACGGAAACCTGACTATGTCTGCGTTTGAATTTGAGTGAGTGAGAGAGTGAGAGCGAGAGAGAGACAGAGCGGGAGGGGCGTTTGGGGGTGGTCCAGACATTCAGTCCATGTGTAGCCTACCTCACACGCACACAGCCTCCACGCATCAGTTGAAAGAAACCTGACTGCGCGACGGATGCAGCGCACGAAGCTCCTGGTGTTCCACATCTTTCATTTCAATCAGTTATTTTTTCCGTGTAGGGTGTTTCCCTACACTATTCGGTTTTGTAAATGGTTTCTTAAGTGTGAATACTCATGGATCTATTACGCACGGATAATCCACTTATTTCTCCGCTATCCCGATGGCAGAAGCGGGGACAAAGCCGACGAGCGTACCGTGGATACTGCTTTAATAGAAACCAGACCCGTTGTCTGTGATTGGAAAAATCGCACGGCTGCTACTTTTCTTTGCGATTGACGGCAGTCTTTAAACACAGCCGTCAATAAGGTAACTAGGCTATCCTGTGGAAACAGACGTGTTCGATGTTTCCATTATATTATGTGATCTAATTGCAGCAGGGTAGGTTCATTTAAAACATGTACCAATATGTGGATAAAGTTATTGTTTTACAAATATTCAATCCATGCCTTCCATTATGTTTGGTTGGTTGGTTGTGGTGCATGACATGTTTATATTTAGTGTATATGCATAAGAGAAGCTTACCCTGCGTCCCCGCGCGCACAAACGGACACACACCGTTAGCTCTGTCGGTAGACATTACTTGCCAATCGCATGCTGTTTAAAGCGTCGCTTTTCTACAGGTGGCGCAATTATTCTAACCACATAGTGGCAAAGCGGTGTTTAATGCGTTGTTACAATTATAATAGTCTATGCTCTCTTATCGTGTTCTGATTTCTTATGAGATTGGGCCACTGCTCAATCAGCAATCCGCTTGAGTCTGTCAGAGGAATAACCTGGGCTATAGGTATCACTATCTACAGAATAAATAAATAAATAAACAAACAGATGCTTAGGCCTACCATTCATTGGACTTATTTAGCTTACATTTAATGTCCTACATTTCTCAGTGTTCTGTAGTGATATGGGATGAATGGAGCATTGGGATATTTTGGTATTAAAAGTTCATTTAGGCCTATAGTTGGAATAAAGTCGTTGGATTTTAAAACTCTATTTTTTCAGCGTTTGGGTTTTAGTTCCCAGTGTAACAATGTGAATTCGGTTGAGGTGGAATCAGAGCAGAACTGAGCGCTCTGAAAGAGTAGCTGGAGCTGATGATGATGAATGTTGATTGTAGTGACTGACTACCGTTCAGAGCATCACATTTCTGTACAGAAATACAAAGGCATTTATCCTACATAATGTATCACTGCCACACAAAGCCTTTTGAATTGTCATGTTAATTCATTTTTTTATGGATTCCCCCTTTAAATGACATTATTTCAAACCGTAAAGCATTGTGCAACTGTGGATGGTTTACATGTCTTTGTGAATGATATTCTGCACTCACCTCCACACAGACATATTATTTCAATTACAAAAGCTAGCTGGTCAGAGAAACAATTCATTTTGATTTATATTTCTGGCTACTTGATTCTTTCTCCCTCTCTCTCTCTGTCTCTCTCTCTCTCTCTCTCTCTCTCTCTCAACCCCTGCCTTTAGGGCAGAGATTAGTGGAGGGTGAACTAACGGTACATTAGTGATTGAGCATTCAGTGGACATAAGAGACTTTTGATATCAGCTTATTCAGTAGAAGCAACAAGCCACAACAGAGGGGAAGCCATCTGGCGCATCGCTGGAGGTCACATAGAAAGCAGTGCCACATAATACACTGCACTGACACATAATACACTGCACTGACACATAATACACTGCACTTACACATAATACACTGCACTGACACAGAATACACTGCACTGACACAGAATACACTGCACTGACACGGAATACACTGCACTGACACAGAATACACTGCACTGCCACAGAACACACTGCACTGACACATAATACACTGCACTGACACGGAATACACTGCACTGACACAGAACACACTGCCCTGACACGGAACACACTGCACTGACACAGCATACACTGCACTGACACATAACACACTGCACTGACACGGAACGCACGGAACGCACTGCACTGACACAGAACACACTGCACTGACACAGAACACACTGCACTGACGCAGAACACACTGCACTGATGCAGAACACACTGCACTGATAAATAATACACTGCACTGATACATAATACACTGCACTGATACAGAACACACTGCACTGACACATCAAACTGAGGCTCTAAATAAATCAGGCTGGTCTTCAAGTTCACACTTGATACATGCATCATTACATAACTTGTATAGACTTCACAGCAACTGTTCCAAGTTCAGTTCTTTATTAGAGGCTATAGTACAATGATATGCATCAATAGCAGGGTTAGTCCATTGTTCTCTAGTGTAACCATTATTTCCTTCCACCTCAGGTATATGACTTGGCTCTTACTCGCGGCGTCTAAATGAAGTGGCCCAGCCATGCAATGTTCCTGGAAGGCAGTGATCCTGCTGGCCTTGGCCTCCATTGCCATCCAGTACACCGCCATCCGGACTCTCACCTCCAAGCCCTTCCAGCTCTGCCCCGTGCCAAGCCCCCAGAACTGTGGCCTCCTGGGAGGCCCCGAGACAGAGTCCCCCATGGAGGGGCGGGCCGGCTGCGACGACTACCCCTACTTCAGCTTCAACACCTCCCGTAAGACCCACATCATGGTGCTGGCTACAACGCGCAGCGGCTCCTCCTTCGTGGGCCAGCTGCTCAACCAGCATGCTGACATCTTCTACCTATTTGAGCCCCTCTACCATGTCCAGACCACGCTGATCCCTCGGCTATCTCACAGCCGCAACGCAGCCGACCGCAGGGTGATGCTGGGTGCCAGTCGCGATCTCCTGCGGAGCCTCTACGGCTGCGATCTCTATTTCCTAGAGAGCTACATTAAGCCGGCGCCAGCCAACCACACCACGGACAAGCTGTTCCGCAGAGGGGCCAGCCGGGCGCTATGCTCGCAGCCCGTGTGTGACGCCTTTGGACCCACCGACGCCAATGTAGAGGAGGGTGACTGCTTCAAGAAGTGCGCCGCCCTCAACATGACCCTGGCGGCCGATGCCTGCCGCGAGAAGCGGCATGTGGCAATCAAGGTTGTGCGTGTGCCGGAGATCGGGGACCTGCGTGCGCTGGTGGAGGATCCACGGCTGAACATCAAGGTTATCCAGTTGGTGCGCGACCCTCGCGGGATCCTGTCATCGCGGATCGAGACTTTCCGGGACACATACCGTCTGTGGAGGATCTGGAGGGCCACAGGGCGGAGGCCCTACAACCTGGACCTCAGCCAGCTGACGGTGGTTTGTGAGGACTTCCTCGGCTCCGTGTCCACAGGGCTCAGCCACCCCCACTGGCTCAAAGGGAAGTATATGCTGGTGCGTTACGAGGATCTGTCCAGGAACCCTCTGCTAAAGACCATGGAGATATATGACTTCCTGGGTCTGTCGATGGACAAGAGCGTGGAGGAGTGGATACAGACCAACACTAGGGGCAGCACCGAGCTCTCGGCTAAACACAAGTACGGTACGGTGAGAGACTCAGCAGCCAACGCCGAGAGCTGGCGCTTGAAACTGTCCTACGACATGGTGGAGTACACGCAGGCCACGTGTCAGAAGGTTCTACATCAGCTGGGCTATAAGGCAGTAAAGTCAGCGGAGGAACTGAAAAACATGTCACTCTCACTCGTGCAGGACAAAACTTTTGTACCTTTTTCGTAACGAAGATAGTTCCTGGATGACTATTTTTTGATATATTTATAAATGTTGCCTTATAATTTTCATGGGTTATGTTTGTGTTTTTGTCTTTGATTTCAAATTTGCACTACAACTTAAAAATTCTTAAAGTCATCTGAGGGTGGGAGTTCAAGTGTTGATTTAGGAACAGCACAAAATGTTTGATTTAAAGAACAAAGCTAGAGTAAAACACCAGTTTACAAATGTAAATTCAACTCCCAAGGGTTTCATAATGAAGACCATTGACTTTTACTTTCAGCCTTCTAAACTAAATGCAAAGCACCGTCCTCATAGATTTCCTGTATGCCAGCTGTTGCATCAACACACACAGTGAATGTTGCCATTCCGTCTAAGGGGTGACTGAGTCGGCGTAGCAGGAGGACAACAGACTTTTATAGGACTGGACAACATTGGACTGGACAAGACCAACTGTGCAATAAATAGTGAATGTTGCACTCAACCTTTACCAGGATCGTCTTTCTGTCAAGGGGAACGGGGAATACTGGTGACAGGGTGTCACACAACGCAGAGTAATAGCCCATGATACCTACACCCCCCCTGAGTAAAGGGCTTAAATCCCACAGGAAGTGGTATGAATGTTTCATCACAGCATCAGGCGTTCAGGATCTCTAACCATCTGTTCCTAACAAAGTCATGAATACTAACCCAGCATCCATAGCAGGAACAAGAGGAAATGGCACAATTGGGTCCATGGGGGGTGTTTTTTCCATTGGTGACCAATAAACAGCACTTAGGAAACATTCCTAAACCCAGTCAGAGGTAAAGGCATTAGCGTTACATCACACCCCTGGCCGCCGCAGTATCTGGGGCAGATTTGTATAAGCATTTTCCTCAATGGAATGTTAGCATCTGTTGAGAGGGATTAAAACGTAGAACGTTAAGGTAAAACAAAACAGAGAATTATTATGAATTGAAGACATATTTTCATCTTATGTTTTTAAGCATAGTCTTCCATTCCTTTCAGAGAAAACTGCAAGCAAATCACTCATGACCAAATCTAACTCTGACTCCCTTGGCTCTTTAATGTATTTAGAAACAATGCTATACTGAATAGTGAAGGATGTGAATGTCCAGGTCAAAGTGAACTTTAGGGACAGTGTGGACTGTGATTTCTATCCGTTTACCCAGAACAGATAAGGCTGTATATGGGACATCACACACTCTGTGGCTCATCAGTATTGGTGGCTGGGCGTCCATTGAGATGCAGAACACAAGGCTGTGATCCTACTCTGGTCCGGGGATGGAAGCACGCACTCCCACTCTCGCTCTCTGTCTCACTCTCCCACTCTGTCGCTCTCTCTCTGTCTCACCCTCTGTATCACTTTCCCACTCTATCTCTCTCTCGCTCTCTGTCTCACTCTCCCACTCTGTCGCTCTCTCTCTGTCTCACCCTCTGTATCACTTTCCCACTCTATCTCTCTCTCGTTCTCTGTCTCACTCTCCCACTCTGTCGCTCTCTCTCTGTCTCACCCTCTGTATCACTTTCCCACTCTAACTCTCTCTCTGTCTCACTCTCCAACTCTCCCACTCCCGCTCTCTGTCTCACTCTCTCACTCTCTGTCGCTCTCTCTCTGTCTCACTCTCCCACTCTGTCTCACTCTCCCACTCTCCCACTCCCGCTCTCTGTCTCACTCTCTCACTCTCTGTCGCTCTCTCTCTGTCTCACTCTCCCACTCTGTCTCACTCTCCCACTCTCACACTCTGTATCACTTTCCCACTCTCTCTGTCTCACTCTCTCTCTCTCTCTCTGTCTCACTCTCCCACTCTTCCACTCTCCCCCTCTCACTCTCGCTCTCTCTCTCCAACTCTCCCACTCTCGCTCTGTGTCTCACTCTCTGTCTCGCGCTCTCTCTCTCTCACTCTTTGTCTCACTCTCTCACTCGCCCTCTCTGTTTCCCTCTGTCTATCTCTCTCTCTCTCTCTCTCTCTCTCTCTCTCTCTCTCTCACACACACACATCCACACACACCCTCTGTTCTATTTCTCTCTATTTCCCTTTATCAGTCTTCTACTGCCTTTCACTTTCTCTCTCCATCTCCCTGCCACTGTCTCACACAGCAGTCCCAGGAGACTCTTGTGTTCCTCTATACAGCTTATTCTCTCTCTTCCTATAGTTTCTCTCTCCTCGAAGTACATATGGTTTCTATTTTCTTAAATTATTGACTGATTTCTACTGGAAATATTCCGTAGTTATTTGAAGAGGTGGGAAAGCTTTTCGAGTGTCTCCTAGTGTCTGTGTGTGTGTGTGTGTGCACCAAAATGAACACAAGCTGACCCTTGACCTGCCCGTCAAGCAAAAAACAATACATGGTTATCCTCCTACATAGTCTTGGAGAAAATATTGTATACAGTATACAATATTTTCTCCACAGCATCTCCAATAGCCTAACAGCAACACCTCAGAGCTGTGAGCGTATTGTAACCAAATCAGATGCTGGCAATGATCAAACAAACTTCTCTATTTTAGTGTTGAAGCAGATTATGATTATGCCTGCCCTATTTTCTTTGAGCAGAAGCTGCTGGGAGAGGCGTATTAATACGCCTGACCTTAGCCCAGAGTTCAGGGCCTGCTCTCCATGTGTTCTGCGCCGTGCGTGAGCTACTGAGCTGTCGTGATGTTTATTGTGTCCCTGGGCAGAACATATGGCTCACAAACCCACTAAAAGAGAACAGACCAAATCCCTTCACAGCTTTCATTCCTATCCGCACTTAATTCTATCCAATATGAGGCACTTGAAGGCCCCGTATAAGAGCACTGGCTGTGACTGTGAAGTGATCAGCTCAGCTGCCATGGGGCTTTGCTCGGTGTACTGTGTACAACATCGCCTGGGGGTGAATGCTCGTCGCCGCTCCTAAGGGAGGCTTTGGTCATGTGGCCTTGTGTACTAGCAAAAAGTTAAAAGCATGAGTTTACTCACACGTCTTGTGTACACTCCTCAGATGGAAGAGAGAGAACTACGGCACGGGGAAGGTCTCTATAAAGGAGGGATACCAGATGTACGTCCTTTAATCTAGAAGGATTTTCAATATTGTATAACCAGGTGCAAAAGTTTAGGGGTTTATGGTAGAGTGACGGAGACATTCTGTTGGCTACTCCTGCGTTTTGGAACGTTCACCATTTTCTTCAACAGCTGAGTTTGCCTGTTGACTGATGACATGTACAACCGATGACGAAGGCACTGACAGTTCCCGCTGCAATGCCGTGCTTTGTGCAGCCATGCGTCACACACGTGGCTACGCTTGTCATAATTACACATGAAAACATAATTGAAATATTCCTCAATCCAACATTATATTTAGTGTCCAGTCCACTCCAATAGAGTCTTTATATCCCATGGTCCAGCAAGGGAAGTTGTCCCATGGTTAGAGCAATGTAGCTTTCCAGTCAGACAGTAAAGTGTGTGTGTGTGTGTGTGCGCACGTGTGTGTGTGTGTGCGTGCGTGCGTGCGTGCGTGCGTATGTGTGTGTGCGCGCACGTGTCTGTGCAGCCGGAATGATTGATTCTGCTGCCCCGCTGACGCCTGAGTGTCTGCTGTGCTATATCCACACCTGTCCTCACGCTGTGAATGTCCTACAGCAACGATCACCAACCTTTTCAACCAAGTCCAGATCACTTTCTGAGTCCAGATCACTTTCTGAGTCCAGATCACTTTCTGAGTCCAGATCACTTTCTGAGTCCAGATCACTTTCTGAATCCAGATCACTTTCTGAGCCCAGATCACTTTCTGAGTCCAGATCACTTTCTGAGCCCAGATCACTTTCTGAGTCCAGATCACTTTCTGAGTCAAGATCTTTATTTAAGTATAAGCCTATGCAACATTAACCAATTACAAACAGTTCTGTAGCAATGAGTTTTGTGCAGTAGTGTATAGGGTATAGGCCCAATACATTATCACTGCATATTGGATATGCTTGAATTGTCCTGCCAATGTTGTTCTTCTCAGACCATTTTGAAATTGTTTTAAAATGTTAGGTATATGATCACACTGGTAATAGATCATTTGTTGTATTACTTGTGATTCACAGCTGAGTGAGCATAATAATTCGCTTTTTTTTTACTAGACTGATGGCCTTCATCTGTCTGAGGGGAGGGAGGGAGCAGCGGTGAGGCTGCCTCTTACCCGACTCACCGTCCCTCCTCTCTCCCTCCCTCTGCTGAGAAAGGGGGACACAGTCTTCCAGCTGATGGGGAAACTCATGCACCAGTTCATGTTGTTACTCCTATGACCAGAGAAAGTGAAATATTCCTTGATATTAAAAAAGAGACAAGCAGATAATAATAGCAACTCAAGCTTATGGGAACACTTTTCTATACTCCATTACAGCTCAGTGCTGGATGTAGCATGGAAGTAGGGATAACGCCCATGTTATGGCTATAAAGGTGTTGAACAAAGTGTTGACTGTGCTGAATAACATCTTAAACATGAAGTCACTCAGAAAAACAGCAGCTCTTTGCTGTATTCGTTGAGTCTCTCTCTAGTTGGGATTTTAAAAGTTTTGAAATCTTACATTTTCAAATGAGCTATCTGACTCATAAAACTCATAAAATGGTTCAAAATAGTACCACTTTGCCTTCCCGGAGCTGGACTGCTGAATCAAGTGCATCTACCCCCATTTCCTGCAGCAACAGGAAATGGGAATTATTATATGGATTATAATTAATGGACATTTTTAGTAAGGTTTAGTAGGGGCTGATACATTTTTCATTAGGGCAAATCAAGTCTGACATTCTAAAGTGTAAATTACAAACTTGAGAAGCCTTTTTAAACCTCGAATACACTACACATTTGCATCTCAGCAACTTAAGAGTGATCAAATGAATATCCTACATCTGTGTTCAAATAAAGGCTTTGCCACTTAAAATAACATGCCACAGGGGTTTTCGCATTTAAGAAGATTGTTTAACCATTTTGATGACTCCTGCAACATTGTTGGTGTGGTGTTGATGGGTGGAAACTGGCACTGAGAGTAGCTTTATAGGAGTAGTAACTCTACTAATACAAGGATCTAGGGAAAAAGTATTGTCTAAGCAACAACACAAAGAACTGTAACTGTTGTATCAGTGTGTTATGTTATTGCAGTACCAGTACTTACCCCAGTAAACCAAGAACATCCCTAAGACATTACATAATATCCTCTCATAATAAGTTCTAGTTCAGTTAGTTTACCATAAAGTTCCTTAAACATTTCATTAAAAAAAAATGTTTTTACTATCAAAATGCAGTTTCAAATAAAACCCTTTTTCAACTCATAAATCCTAGGAAGGTTGTGGTTGATAAAAGAGTGTATAAAACATTGTGCCAAACAGCCAGCATAAAACACACAGGCCAAGGAAAAGTCTAAGGCCTAGATTCAATCAGATGGATCCATAGCTGATGTTTTGGCTGTGTCAGGGGGTGGAACTGTGTTGGAGCTGTCAGCTGCTTTTGTGATCATTGTCACGAACCTACACTTGTCCCACTCGCGTTAGAAGTTCAGAGTGAGAAAGTGTAGGTTATATAGAAATAATTACACTGAAATTATCAGGAATCAATGTAAGACCCAAGTGCAGACTGTGTGAAGTAACAATGTTTATTGTAACAACAGGAGCAGGCAAATGACAGGTCAAGGCAGGCAGGGGTTGATAATCCAGAGTAGGAGCAAAGGTACAGGACGACAGGCGGGTACAGGGTCAGGACAGGCAGATTGGTCAGGCAGGCGGGTACAGGGTCAGGACAGGCAGAGTGGTCAGGCAGGCGGGTACAGGGTCAGGACAGGCAGAGTGGTCAGGCAGGCGGGGACAGGGTCAGGACAGGCAGAGTGGTCAGGCAGGCGGGTACAGGGTCAGGACAGGCAGAGTGGTCAGGCAGGCGGGTACAGGGTCAGGACAGGCAGAGTGGTCAGGCGGGCGGGTACAGGGTCAGGACAGGCAAGAGTCAAAAACAAGGAGGATGAGAAAAAGAGAGGCTGGGAAAAGACAGGCGGTGACAGGACAAATGCTGGTAAACTTGACAAACAAGATGAACTGGCACAGACAGACAGAAAACACAGGTATAAATACACATGGGGATAATGGGGAAGATGGGCGACAGCTGGAGGGGGGTGGAGACAATCACAAAGACAGGTGAAACAGATCAGGGTGTGACAGAAATGGAAAAATTATTAATCAAAATATAGGATTTCTATCATTGTGATGGAGCTGTAGATTACATATGTCATCCTAATGGAGGTGTAGATTACATCCATCATCCTAATGGAGGTGTAGATTACATCCATCATCCTAACGGAGGTGTAGATTACATCTATCATCCTAATGGAGGTGTAGATTACACCTGTCATCCTAATGGAGGTGTAGATTACATCTATCATCCTAATGGAGGTGTAGATTACATCTGTCATCCTAATGGAGGTGTAGATTACATCTATCATCCTAATGGAGGTGTAGATTACATCTATCATCCTAATGGAGGTGTAGATTACATCTATCATCCTAACGGAGGTGTAGATTACATCTATCATCCTAACGGAGGTGTAGATTACATCTATCATCCTAACGGAGGTGTAGATTACATCTGTCATCCTAATGGAGGTGTAGATTACATCTATCATCCTAATGGAGGTGTAGATTACATTTATCATCCTAATGGAGGTGTAGATTACATCTGTCATCCTAATGGAGGTGTAGATTACACCTGTCATCCTAACGGAGGTGTAGATTACATCTATCATCCTAATGGAGGTGTAGATTACATCTATCATCCTAATGGAGGTGTAGATTACATCTGTCATCCTAATGGAGGTGTAGATTACATCTATCATCCTAACGGAGCTGTAGATTACACCCATCATCCTAATGGAGGTGTAGCTAACATCTGTCAACCTAATGGAGGTGTAGATTACATCTATCATCCTAATGGAGGTGTAGATTACATCTATCATCCTAATGGAGGTGTAGATTACATCTATCATCCTAACAGAGGTGTAGATTACATCTATCATCCTAATGGAGGTGTAGATTACACCTGTCATCCTAATGGAACTGTAGATTACACCCATCATCCTAATGGAGGTGTAGATTACATCTATCATCCTAACGGAGGTGTAGATTATATCTGTCATCCTAATGGAGGTGTAGATTACACCTGTCATCCTAATGGAGGTGTAGATTACATCTATGATCCTAACGGAGGTGTAGATTACATCCGTCATCCTAATGGAGGTGTAGATTACATCTATCATCCTAACGGAGGTGTAGATTACATCTGTCATCCTAACGGAGGTGTAAATTACATCTATCATCCTAACGGAGGTGTAGATTACATCTGTCATCCTAATGGAGGTGTAGATTACATCTATCATCCTAACGGAGGTGTAGATTACATCTATCATCCTAATGGAGGTGTAGATTACAGCTGACATTCCAATGTTTGAACAAGGCTGCATGGGATTTATTTTAATGTGAATCCGTTCAGCCAATAGCAATGTCCGCTTTAGATATAATGCCGGTAGCCGCTTGTGGATTTGACAGCTCTAACACAGTCCCAGCTGCGGACGCCGTAAAAACATAAACTACGCGGATTTCGGGCTAAAGCAGATCTGATTGAATCAGGCCCCAAGTGTTTGTCCTGTGTTAAAATCTGTGTTCCACTAATGCACACTCACAGGTTCCTTCCTCTGTCCTGAAAGAACCTTGTTTTCTGCTCTGAAGAGATGCCCCCTTAACCGTGAATAACCCTCTTCTATTTTTCACCAGAGAGAGATGGAGAAAACACTGTGAGTAAAAGCTCCATGTGTTAGCAGTGTGACTGTAATCTGTGGTGTGTGTGTGTGTGTGTGTGTGTGTGTGTGTGTGTGTGTGTGTGTGTGTGTGTGTGTGTGTGTGTGTGTGTGTGTATATGTTAAAATAGGTATGCTAACACAGAAAGGGTTGGCATGGAAACTGTCCCTCTGTAGGTTTAAACTGGGATCAGAGACTAATGCTGGCAAGCACAAGCACAGTGTAGCTGAACACATACACACTGAGGAGCCATTGATGCAATAATGTGCCTTGGGGACCGGGTTTAGGTGTGTGTGTGTGTGTGTGTGTGTGTGTGTGTGTGTGTGTGTGTGTGTGTGTGTGTGTGTGTGTGTGTGTGTGTGTGTGTGTGTGTGTGTGTGTGTGTGTGTGTGCGCGTGTGTGTGTGTGTGTGTGTGTCCAGGGAAAACATAGAAACACAAAGACTGGTCAGTGCAGCCTTTACGTCACTGTTGTGAGCTGTGGCCATCGCTCTGACACCATTTGATCAGATTTCCCATGGCTGGAATGCAGTTGTACAATGGGATGCACACACACAGACAGATAGACAGACATGTACACACACACACACACACACACACACACACACACACACACACACACACACACACACACACACACACACACACACACACAGAGGATTGGCCTGCATATGTGGCAAAGTAATCATGAATATGTTCCGGGAACATGAAAATACAGCAATTAAAATGCACATGCAGCTAGTGTAGTCACAGCAGAGTCCAATAGCCACAGTAGGCTACATGAACACAAAGCTAGTGTAGTCACAGCAGAGTCCAATAGCCACAGTAGGCTACATGAACACAAAGCTAGTGTAGTCACAGCAGAGTCCAATAGCCACAGTAGGCTACATGAACACAAAGTAGTCAATCATATGGTGTTTCTATCACATCTACCCTCAATCTAACAGTCAGTGTCCTCTCATTAATCAAAACACAGTCAGCGTTAGGAACCTATGAATGTGTTGTGAACCCAACCTCCTGAGAGTCCTCAACACTAGTGTTGGTGTTATGAGCAGAAACCTGAACTCCCCCATGTGCCAGCTTGGTCCTCCCACACACCTTCTGCTTCTGTCAGTGGGAGGGTTCTGGTGTGGTGGAGCATCATCTCTCCTCTCCCTTCCCCACGGCTCTCATCCATTCTGTCAGTAGGAGGGTTCTGGTGTGGTGGAGCGACATCTCTCCTCTCTCTTCCCCACGGCTCTCATCCATTCTGTCAGTGGGAGGGTTCTGGTGTGGTGGAGCGTCATCTCTCCTCTCTCTTCCCCACGGCTCTCATCCATTCTGTCAGTGGGAGGGTTCTGGTGTGGTGGAGCATCATCTCTCCTCTCCCTTCCCCACGGCTCTCATCCATTCTGTCAGTGGGAGGGTTCTGGTGTGGTGGAGCGACATCTCTCCTCTCCCTTCCCCACGGCTCTCATCCATTCTGTCAGTGGGAGGGTTCTGGTGTGGTGGAGCATCATCTCTCCTCTCCCTTCCCCACGGCTCTCATCCATTCTGTCAGTGGGAGGGTTCTGGTGTGGTGGAGCATCATCTCTCCTCTCCCTTCCCCACGGCTCTCATCCATTCTGTCAGTGGGAGGGTTCTGGTGTGGTGGAGCATCATCTCTCCTCTTCCTTCCCCACGGCTCTCATCCATTCTGTCAGTGGGAGGGTTCTGGTGTGGTGGAGCGACATCTCTCCTCTCCCTTCCCCACGGCTCTCATCCATTCTGTCAGTGGGAGGGTTCTGGTGTGGTGGAGCGACATCTCTCCTCTCTCTTCCCCACGGCTCTCATCCATTCTGTCAGTGGGAGGGTTCTGGTGTGGTGGAGCATCATCTCTCCTCTCCCTTCCCCACGGCTCTCATCCATTCTGTCAGTGGGAGGGTTCTGGTGTGGTGGAGCGACATCTCTCCTCTCCCTTCCCCACGGCTCTCACCCATTCTGTCAGTGGGAGGGTTCTGGTGTGGTGGAGCGACATCTCTCCTCTCCCTTCCCCACGGCTCTCATCCATTCTGTCAGTGGGAGGGTTCTGGTGTGGTGGAGCGACATCTCTCCTCTCCCTTCCCCACGGCTCTCATCCATTCTGTCAGTGGGAGGGTTCTGGTGTGGTGGAGCATCATCTCTCCTCTCCCTTCCCCACGGCTCTCATCCATTCTGTCAGTGGGAGGGTTCTGGTGTGGTGGAGCGACATCTCTCCTCTCCCTTCCCCACGGCTCTCACCCATTCTGTCAGTGGGAGGGTTCTGGTGTGGTGGAGCGACATCTCTCCTCTCCCTTCCCCACGGCTCTCACCCATTCTGTCAGTGGGACGGTTCTGGTGTGGTGGAGCATCATCTCTCCTCTCCCTTCCCCACGGCTCTCACCCATTCTGTCAGTGGGAGGGTTCTGGTGTGGTGGAGCATCATCTCTCCTCTCCCTTCCCCACGGCTCTCATCCATTCTGTCAGTGGGAGGGTTCTGGTGTGGTGGAGCGACATCTCTCCTCTCCCTTCCCCACGGCTCTCATCCATTCTGTCAGTGGGAGGGTTCTGGTGTGGTGGAGCGACATCTCTCCTCTCCCTTCCCCACGGCTCTCATCCATTCTGTCAGTGGGAGGGTTCTGGTGTGGTGGAGCATCATCTCTCCTCTCCCTTCCCCACGGCTCTCATCCATTCTGTCAGTGGGAGGGTTCTGGTGTGGTGGAGCGACATCTCTCCTCTCTCTTCCCCACGGCTCTCATCCATTCTGTCAGTGGGAGGGTTCTGGTGTGGTGGAGCATCATCTCTCCTCTCCCTTCCCCACGGCTCTCATCCATTCTGTCAGTGGGAGGGTTCTGGTGGAGCATCATCTCTCCTCTCCCTTCAACATGGCTGTCAGGCCATTCTCTCCTTTTATTAGTTAGTAGGAGTCTCTCTCTCTCACTAGGGAGAATAGGGAGGCAAGCAAAGAGGAGAGGAAGGAGAGGGGGAACGAGGTTAAGGTATAACAAGGAGCCAAAAATAAAAATCTCTTTCTCTCCTTCCCTTGCTTCCCCCCTCTCTCACCCATCTCTTTCCACCCCCCTCTTCCCCCTCTTTCTCCCCCTCTCTGTCCCCCTGTCCTTCCACCCCTTTTTTCCGCTCTCTCTTTCCCCCCTCTTTCCCCACCCCCCTTTCCCCATGTCTTAACCCCCCCTCTATTCTACCCCCCCTCTCCCCCTCTCTCCCTCTCATATGCCACCTCTCTTTCCACTCCCCTCTCTTTTCCCCCTCTACCCCCTCTCTTTCCACCCCCTCTCTTTTCCCCCTCTACCCCCTCTCTTTCCACCCCCTCTCTTTTCCCCCTCTACCCCCTCTCTTTCCACTCCCCTCTCTTTTCCCCCTCTACCCCCTCTCTTTCCACTCCCCTCTCTTCTCCCTCTCTACCCCCTCTCTTTCCACTCCCCTCTCTTTTCCCCCTCTACCCCCTCTCTTTCTACTCCCCTCTCTTTTCCCCCTCTACCCCCTCTCTTTTACTCCCTCTCTTTTCCCCCTCTACCCCCTCTCTTCCACCCCTCTCTTTTCCCTCTCTATCCCCTCTCTTTCCACCCGCCTCTCTTTTCCCTCTCTATCCCCTCTCTTTCCACCCGCCTCTCTTTTCCCCCTCTACCCCCTCTCTTTCCACCCCTCTCTTTTCCCCCTCTACCCCCTCTCTATCCACTCCCCTCTCTTTTAAACCCTCTACCCCTCTCTTTTTACTCCCTTCTCTTTTCCCCCTCTACCCCCTCTCTTTCCACTCCCCTCTCTTTTCCCCCTCTACCCCCTCTCTTTCCACTCCCCTCTCTTTTCCCCCTCTACCCCCTCTCTTTCCACTCCCCTCTCTTTTCCCCCTCTACCCCCTCTCTTTCCACTCCCCTCTCTTTTCCCCCTCTACCCCCTCTCTTTTCACTCCCCTCTCTTTTCCCCCTCTACCCCCTCTCTTTTACCCCCTCTCTTTTCCCCCTCTACCCCCTCTCTTTATGTATAGGTGTAATATGTCTTCCTCTCCTTTTTGACAGGAAGAGGGAGGGGCCTACTGAGCTGGAAGTCCCAAGGCTTGCGAGACACAAAGAAATGACATACAGATGTAGGATCTTAATTTGAGCCAGTTTGTCACAGCAGGAAAATAATCCTGCAGCAACAGGAAATGTGAATTATTATGTGGATTAGAATTAATGGATATTTTTTGTAGGGGCGTTCCATTTTTTGTTAGGGCAAATCAAGTCTGACAGACCATTAGCCCGACAGGATGGAACAAAGGAGAGACCCAGTTCAAATAGCCTAAAAGGGCATCCTTACTTCCTCATTTTCCTTGAGATGTTCCCTGCTCCACTGCTCTGTAAATGATTGGATAAGAGAAACACCTCAAGGAGCTAGTAGGAAGGCAGATTGCAGTAAAGGGATTCATTTGGGCTCCTCAGTGGTGCCCTGCATCTCAGTGCTAGAGGTGTCACTACAGACCCTGGTTCGATTCCAGGCTGTATCACCAACGGCGTGATTGGGAGTCCCATAGGGCGGCGTACAATTGGCACAGCGTCATCTGGGTTAGAGTTTGGCCGCGTTAGGCCATCATTGTAAATAAGAATTTGTCCTTAATGACTTGTCTAGTTAAAGGTTAAATAAAATAACTACATTTGAACAGGGCCGGGCCAAATATAGAGAGAGCTGGTTGAGAGAAGAAGTGAAAGGGGAGAGTGAGAATGTATTAAAGAAAAGGGAGGGGGAAAGAAGAGCAGTAAATGACGTACTGTAACTGCCGAGGGGAAAGAGGGACAGGAAGAGGTAATGATGTTGTGAACTTTAATTACCGGAATACAGAGATGGATAGTTCAAAGCATTTAAATGAAGAAAAGAGGTGCATCCGCAATTATCACGGTTCTTTGCAACAAAAAGGGCTCCAAAACTGACACCATCCACGACCCTCATTACCACCTCTGGTATAGTACAAGACATAGAAGGTTCTAGAAACATGTTAAATGTTAACCAAACATAATGACACTTGATGGCTTCCTTGATTGGCAAGCACTGTTGTCGACGCTGTCGGAGCGCCTCAGGAGGAGAGTATTATCCACTGACTGAGCCATCGACGTCTCCTCCTAATTGTTGCTCCATTAAACTCCCCCGGGCCATGCGTCAGCATTTCCTTTGTGAGTTGTAGTGCATTTTCAGCATGAAGACTTTAATATACAATTAGACACCTACCTACACTGAACCCTTATGTAGCCAGAGTGTTGTTGCAATCTAAGGGGCGTGATTCCACTCACACAACTCTTGTTTGGTAGATGGATGTGGAGTGAGCTTGAGAACATTTTTAATTATCGTCACTGCCCCGTTCTAGCACTTCAACTTGGATGCTAATGCAATTACACAAGATAAGCTGAAATGGTACGCTAATGAATTTAACAGGGACCTGGGAACAGTGTCTGAATGCCACCTACCTGGATTACTGTAAGTAATATGAAGCTCAGAATGATTACTTTGTCCTCTCCTGCATCACGTACATTCATTTAGTCTGACAGATGGAGCACTGCATATCACACTAGAGGTAAGATCCAGGACACCTGGAAATGAAAGGGATTCTTTGCTGGAGCATAGAACACAGTATGTACATATACAAGAAAAGTTCAAGCACAAGACTTTACAGGTACACTCAGAAAGATGACATCATCATACAGAGTGGGGCAACTTCCTAGTTACAGACATTAGAAACTATAGAACTCTTCCTGATTTGTCCACTGACATACCCACACTGGGAGAGCCAATATTAATCAATTGATTTAAAAAAAATTGAAAGCAGGAAGTCAAGCCATTGTTGTGGGATGATGTCATATCGCCTTTAACATGTTCAACTGTGATTGATTGAATTAGCTCCATGAAAAGGGCAATGGGAACTACAGCCATGATTAGTTCATTTCTAATACACAGGGCCTATAGAAAGTCCACACTCCCATGAGCTTTTGTTTCACATTTTAGTTGCGTTACAAAGTGGGATTGAAACCGATTTAATCGTCATTTTTTGGGGATCTACCTGAAATATTCCACAATGTCAAAGTGATATAGTCGTTGCATAAGTATTCACCGACTTTGTTTAAGCAAATTCCTTCAGAAGTAAACATCTGGCTTAACAAATCACATAATAAGTTATACTGAATCGGTCTGTGTGATATAATAGTGGTTGACATGATTTTTGTATGACTACCGCTTCCTCTGTCCCCCATACATACATCTGTAAGGTCCCTCAGTCAAATATTGAATTTCAAGCACAGATTCAACTACAAAGAGCAAGGAGCTATTTGAAATCCTCAAAAAGGAGGGCAGTGATTGGTAGATGTGTAACAATAACAAATCAGACATTGAATATGTCTTTAAGAATGGTCAAGTTAATAACGATGCTGTGGATGATGTATTAAACCACCCAGACACATCAAAGATGCAGTCGCCCTTCTGAACTGAGCTGCAGAACAGGAAGGAAACTGCTTAAGGATTTCACCATGAGGCCATTGGTGATTTTAAAACAGCTACAGAGTTAAATGGCTGTGATGGGAGAAAACTGAGGAAGGATCAACAACATGGTAGTGACATCACAATAATGACCTAAACAGAGTGAAAAGACATATACAAATATACAGAATTAAAATATTCCAAAACATGCATATGCATTCAACAAGGCACTGAAATAAAACTGTAAAAAGTGAATACTTATCTAATTAAGATATATTAGTGTTTTATTATTCATTCATCTTAAAATATATATATACTATATTTTACAGTTTGACATTAGAGTATTTTGTGTAGATCGTTGACTAAAAATGAAAAACATTTTAATTCCACTTTGTAACACAATAAAATGTGAAGTAATCCAATATGGATGAATCCTTTCTACGGGTATGGTAGAAGCTGTTCATCAGGCCTAGTTTTCTACCTACCCACACCGGACAGTGCTGTTCATCAGGCCTAGTGGTCTACCTACCCACATCGGACAGTGCAGTTCATCAGGCCCAGTGTTCTACCTACCCACACCGGACAGTGCTGTTCGTCAGGCCTAGTGTTCTACCTACCCACACCGGACAGTGCTGTTCATCAGGCCTAGTGGTCTACCTACCCACATCGGACAGTGCAGTTCATCAGGCCCAGTGTTCTACCTACCCACACCGGACAGTGCTGTTCGTCAGGCCTAGTGTTCTACCTACCCACACCGGACAGTGCTGTTCATCAGGCCTAGTGTTCTACCTACCCACATCGGACAGTGCTGTTCATCAGGCATAGTGGTCTACCTACCCACATCGGACAGTGCAGTTCATCAGGCCCAGTGTTCTACCTACCCACACCGGACAGTGTTGTTCATCAGGCCTAGTTTTCTACCTACCCACACCGGACAGTGCTGTTCATCAGGCCAAGTGTTCTACCTACCCACACCGGACAGTGCTGTTCATCAGTTGGTTAGTAAGTCAGTTGATGTAAAGCAGTTCAGGAGTTGGTTAGTAAGTCAGTTGATGTAAAGCAGTGCAGGAGTTGGTTAGGACGTCAGTTGATGTAAAGCAGTTCAGGAGTTGGTTAGTAAGTCAGTTGATGTAAAGCAGTTCAGGAGTTGGTTAGTAAGTCAGTTGATGTAAAGCAGTGCAGGAGTTGGTTAGTAAGTCAGTTGATGTAAAGCAGTGCAGGAGTTGGTTAGTAAGTCAGTTGATGTAAAGCAGTGCAGGAGTTGGTTAGTTAGTCAGTTGATGTAAAGCAGTGCAGGAGTTGGTTAGTAAGTCAGTTGATGTATAGCAGTGCAGGAGTTGGTTAGTAAGTCAGTTGATGTAAAGCAGTGCAGGAGTTGGTTAGTAAGTCAGTTGATGTAAAGCAGTGCAGGAGTTGGTTAGTAAGTCAGTTGATGTAAAGCAGTGCAGGAGTTGGTTAGTAAGTCAGTTGATGTAAAGCAGTGCAGGAGTTGGTTAGTAAGTCAGTTGATGTAAAGCAGTGCAGGAGTTGGTTAGTAAGTCAGTTGATGTAAAGCAGTGCAGGAGTTGGTTAGTAAGTCAGTTGATGTATAGCAGTGCAGGAGTTGGTTAGTAAGTCAGTTCAGATGTTGTCATCCTGGGAACAGAAGAAGCTGAAGTCAGAGCCAGCAGAGACCGTCTCCCTGAGGCCTGACTCTACTGTGATCCCATTAGACTTCTCTCTGAGTGAACCACAGACGACATGTCTACCCAGAAATGTCACAGCGTCACTGATGTACTGTACCATTTAAAGGATAATTCAAGGACAATCATACCGGCTGTATTTCTGTATTTTAAAAAGTGTATTTCTCTCGGGATTGGCGGGTACATGCAGGCAATTGTCAGAGACACCACGACTGACCTTCATGACAACTCATTTTTCTGCTGGGAGACAATAAGATGAAAACAATTTGAGGAAAAACTTAAGGTCATCTGATAAGGAAAACTGTCACGGTTGTCGTAGGGTAAAGTGGACCAAGACGCAGCGGGGAAATGTGCACTCATCTTCTTTTTATTAAATGGATAAGAAGGTGAACTAAAACAACACGTACACAAAAAAAAACACAACGACTAATAACAGGCCAGTAAGGTACAAAGCTATACCCAGCACAATCTCCCACAAAATACCAACACAAACACATACCTATTTATAGGACCCTCAATCAGAGGCAACTAGAAAATACCTGCCTCCAATTGAGAGTCCAACCCCCCAATTACCTAAACATAGAAAAACAAATGACTAGACTAAACATAGAAATACATAAACATAGAACATTGCCCAAAGCCCGGAATAATAAATCAAACACCCCACTAAACACACAACCACCCCAAACCACATAAAACAAATACCCCCTGCCACGTCCTGACCAAACTACAACAACAAATAACCCCTATTACTGGTCAGGACGTGACAAAAACGTCATACAGGCTGTATTTCTGTATTTTGAAAATATCTTGAAACCTGATGGCAGACATGCAAAACATTTTGGGACTGTAAACAATGGCCTAAAGGACCAAAATATAATTTTTAGGTGGAGTTTTCCTTTAACTGCTGGCGGGAAAAAGCTAAAAGCCCCTATGAGAAGACTTAAAGGCACTACCACTGTCACTAAGAGTTCTGCATACGAGAGGAGGCCGATCCACTGCCGTTGTGGTCGTTGTGGAAATGAGGCTGTCACCTCGGGAACGTCTCGCGGCAGATGGGCTGTCAAGACACCTCAGCGCTCAGCAGCGTTAGACAGTGGGAGAGAGCAGTGGAAACATCTTAGCAGAACATGAAAGCTGGTTACACGTTGAATGAGTGGTGTGCAATATCTATCTATTTATTTTATGGTAATACAGTGAGTGTACTCTCTGATCCCCCCAACCTTATTCTCTCTTTACTAACACATACACACAGACACAAACACAAACACAAACACAAACACACACACACACACACACACACACACACACACACACACACACACACACACACACACACACACACACACACACACACACAGAAAAGTATCTCTGTCTGTGACAGGCAGAGCAGAGAGTTGAGAGAACACTGTTTCAGACCTAATGTTCCCCCGTGGCTGTCCCTGTGGCTCAGAGACTGCGGTTCCTGTCAGCTCTGCTCAGCGTCTCATTTGAGCCCTGGCTAACCGCTGCCCTCGCTGCCCCTGCTGCCCCCACCTCTGACCAGGTTAAAGTAGCCAATCAAAGGACAGAGGTGACCTCCCATGCCCCAGGCTCTCTCATGATTGGCCGGTACATGCAGGTAATTGAATGTCAGAGACACTGCGACGAAGCTTCATGACAACTCACTGTTCTGCTGAGAAGAACATAAGAGAAAAACTATTTGAGGAAAAATGTAAGGTTGTCTGATAAGGAACCCTATAGTGGATGAAAACAGATGATGAAACATTTTCAAGATCGCAACATTTTTTCCTGTAATTTTTTCGTAATTCATTTTTAATCAGGTTGGTACGCTGTTTAATCATTTGTGGACATTCTATAGAAGAGCACTCTGAAGATAGAGGGAGGGAGTTGGAGAGGGAGAGATGATGCCAAATACACTACATGATGAAAAGTATGTGGACACCGGCTCATCAAACATCTCCTTCCAAAATCATGGGCATTAATATGGAGCTGGTCCTCCCTTTGCTGCTATAACAGCCTCCACTCTTCTACCATTTTTGCATGGACCTCGCTTTGTGCACAGGGGCATTGTGTTCCGATGTCCATTCACTGGAACTAAGGGGCCATAAAAAACAATAAAAAACATCCCCAGACCACTATTTCTCCTCCACCAAACTTTACACTTGGCACTATGCACCATCGGGCAGGTAGCATTCTCTTGGCATCCGCCAAACCCATATTCGTCCGTCGGACTGCCAGACGGTGAAGCGTGATTCATCACTCCAGAGAATGCCTTTCCACTGCTCCAGAGTCCAATGGCGGCGACCTTTACACCCTCCAGCCGACGCTTGGCTTTGCGCACGGTGATCTTAGGCTTGTGTGCGGCTCGGCCATGGAAACCCATTTTATGAAGCTCCCGACGAACAGCTCTTGCGTTGACGTTGCTTCCAGAGGCAGTTTGGAACTCGGGAGTGAGTGTTGCAACAGAGGACAGATGTTTTTTACACGCCACACGCTTCAGCACTCAGCGGTATCGTTGTTGCTCCTAGTTTACACTTCACAATAACAGCACTTACAGTTGCCCGGGTAGCTCTAGCAGGACAGAGATTTGACGAACTGACTTTGTTGTAAAGGTGGCATCATATGACGGTGCCACGTTGAAAGTCACTGAGCTCTTCAGTGAGGCCATTCTACTGCCAATGTTTGTCTATGGAGATTGCATGGCTGTGCACTCAATTTTATACACCTGTCAGCAAAGGTGTAGCTGAAATAGCCGAATCCACTAATTTGAAGAGGTGTCCACATACTTTTGTATATATAGTGTAGCTTGCCTACATGTGATAGCCAGTCAGTGAGCATCTCCTCGACACACCAGCTTTATAGGGCCTGTGGAGAAAGAGCAGTGTTGTAATTATAGATCATAGACACACACACTTACACACACTTACACACACTTACACACACACACACACACACACACACACACACACACACACACACACACACACACACACACACACACACACACACACACACACACACACACACACACACAGACACAGACGAACAGACACACACACACTAAGGCTACTTCGGTCCTTCCCTGTCACCTCTTCTTAGTCATATGACTCTATATTGCAAACAGACAAGAGACCATGTCTCAGTGACTGGTGTATATAATGGTCCCCTGGGGAACAACACTATGGAGTCTGACTTCAACCAGCTGCATGTGTG
This sequence comes from Salmo trutta, assembly GCF_901001165.1. Taxonomy (NCBI): domain Eukaryota; kingdom Metazoa; phylum Chordata; class Actinopteri; order Salmoniformes; family Salmonidae; genus Salmo; species Salmo trutta. The sequence continues at coordinate 46,341,049 of NC_042968.1, forward strand.
AGAACAGGACAGGAACATCCATATGCCGTTGCTTACAATGATGGTTCTGGGCTATAGGTGTTTAAAGGCAGAATACTATGGTTTGACTCAAATCCGCATTGCAGTGTCTACACAGTCGGAAATATACACACATCTGTCCACCAAGGTAGGGAATAGTGGATTTGTTGACAGTTATTACAGAACAGCAGTGCTGCCCATTATCGTACTGTCAGTCCTGTTGTAATTATGGAAAGAAATATACTGCATATCTATGTCAGGATTCCTTTAACGTGATATCTCCTGTTTTATGTCTTTTTTTAGGTTCAGAGATTCTAACACCCAGAGAGAGGCAAGGGCTGGAGACCGGATGATAGTCATCTATAATCCACTCACTGCATGCCTAGTTCATCTAATTCCCCAAATTGACATTTAATCTGTGATATTTTGACTAATTCTGTCACGCTACGCTACTATCTGTGAAGCAGAGAGCAATCTCGTTCCAATTTGATTTAGCATAAATGGTGTGTCTTTCAATTACATTTAGTCTTTTTTCACTCTGTTTTCTCTCATCTTGATTTTTCTGTTGTTCATCTTTATCTTTTCTTCTACTCTCTGTGTTATTCATTGGGGGTGTTTCTCTGTCCTAATCTTTATTGAGACGATCGATAGGTGACGGCACCACCTGACCGGCGGTGAATAAATCCCTTATAATCACACTGGGTGGGCTGTTCTCACATCTTTCAACAATCCCTCTCTTTCCACCCGGTCTCGCATGAATACTCCCCGTGTTCAGGCTGGTTACTGGCTGGCTCTGTCAACAACACCCTGACGTCTGAAGGAACTAACAAAGCAGGTCCAGAGAGCAGGATGAGTTGAGATGGGATCAATATGAAGTAGTGGTGTGTTGCTGGTTTACTGCCATTATGTAAAAGTCTAAGGACCATTTCCTGGGATCGGAGATCGATGGCGGTGCGGAACACTGGAGAGAAGAGGGTGCTTCCCAAATGGAACCCTATACCCTATTTAGTGCACTCTTCTTGGCAGGGCCCATAGGGCTCTGGTTAGAAAATAGTGCACTATATATGGCATAGGTTGCCATGTTGAGACGCAGCCCAGGAGTCCTCCTATCAGGTGTAACTGAGCAATGGGAGAGACCTTTTATAAGGACCTCCGTGCCATGTCTTGGAACATGTTCTGACACAGCCTCACAGCTGTGGGAAAATACATATACATGTATGCTTCCTCCCTCACACTGACATACTTGTGTTTATGTGTTGGGGAAATGGTATTGGCAAACATGGACAGGTAGGGACAGAGCAGGAGCAGGCTAGCATTGACAAGTAGGCACAGGAGCAGGATCAGGCTAGTATTGACAAGTAGGCACAGGAGCAGGATCAGGCTAGCATTGACAAGTAGGCACAGGAGCAGGATCAGGCTAGCATTGACAAGTAGTCACAGGAGCAGGATCAGGCTAGTATTTACAAGTAGGCACAGGAGCAGGATCAGGCTAGCATTGACAAGTAGGAACAGGAGCAGGATCAGGCTAGCATTGACAAGTAGGCACAGGAGCAGGATCAGGCTAGTATTGACAAGTAGACACAGGAGCAGGATCAGGCTAGTATTGACAAGTAGGCACAGGAGCAGGATCAGGCTAGCATTGACAAGTAGGCACAGGAGCAGGATCAGGCTAGTATCGACAAGTAGGCACAGGAGCAGGAGCAGGCTAGCATTGACAAGTAGGCACAGGAGCAGGATCAGGCTAGCATTGACAGATAGGCTCAGATGCAGCAGCAGGCACGATCACACGCATGCTCGCGCACACACACACACACACACACACACACACACACACACACACACACACACACACACACAAACCTCTACCCCCCCCACACACACACAAACACACACAACACCCGTCAGTATTTGTGAGGAGCCAGATGGAGAGGAGAGGAGAGGAAGGAGAGAAAGGAGAGGATGGAGAGGAAGGAGAGGAAAGAGAGGATGGAGAGGAAGGAGAGGAAGGAGAGGATGGAGAGGATGGAGAGGAAGGAGAGGAAGGAGAGGAAGGAGAGGAAGGAGAGGAAAGAGAGGATGGAGAGGAAGGAGAGGAAGGAGAGGAAAGAGAGGATGGAGAGGAAGGAGAGGAAGGAGAGGAAAGAGAGGATGAGGAGGAAGGAGAAGAGAGGAGAGGAAAGAGAGGAAGGAGAGGAAGGAGAGGAAGGAGAGGAAAGAGAGGATGGAGAGGAAGGAGAGGAAGGAGAGGAAGGAGAGGAAGGAGAGGAAAGAGAGGAAGGAGAGGAAGGAGAGGAAAGAGAGGATGGAGAGGAAGGAGAGGAAGGAGAGGAAGGAGAGGAAAGAGAGGAGAGGAGAGGAAAGAGAGGATGAGAGGAAGAAGAGGAAGGAGAGGAAAGAGAGGATGGAGAGGAAGGAGAGGATGGAGAGGAAGGAGAGGAAGGAGAGGAAGGAGAGGATGGAGAGGAAGGAGAGGAAGGAGAGGATGGAGAGGAAGGAGAGGAAGGAGAGGATAGAGAGGAAAGAGAGGAAGGAGAGGAGAGGAGAGGAAAGAGAGGATGAGAGGAAGAAGAGGAGAGGAAAGAGAGGATAGAGAGGAAGGAGAGGAAGGAGAGGAAGGAGAGGAAAGAGAGGATGGAGAGGAAGGAGAGGAAGGAGAGGATAGAGAGGAAGGAGAGGAAGGAGAGGAAGGAGAGGAAAGAGAGGATGGAGAGGAAGGAGAGGAAGGAGAGGAGAGGAGAGGAAAGAGAGGATGAGAGGAAGAAGAGGAGAGGAAAGAGAGGATAGAGAGGAAGGAGAGGAAGGAGAGGATGGAGAGGAAGGAGAAGAAAGAGAGGATGAGAGGAAGGAGAGGATGGAGAGGATAGAGAGGATGAGGAGGAAGGAGAAGAGAGGAGAGGAAAGAGAGGAAGGAGAGGAAGGAGAGGATAGAGAGGATGGAGAGGAAGGAGAGGAGAGGAGAGGAAAGGGAGGATGGAGAGGAAGGAGAGGAGAGGAGAGGAAAGAGAGAAAGGAGAGGAAGGAGAGGAAAGAGAGGAAGGAGAGGAAAGAGAGGAAGGAGAGGAAGGAGAGGAAGGAGAGGAAAGAGAGGAAGGAGAGGAAAGAGAGGAAGGAGAGGAAGGAGAGGAAAGAGAGGAAGGAGAGGAAAGAGAGGAAGGAGAGGAAGGAGAGGAAGGAGAGGAAAGAGAGGAAGGAGAGGAAGGAGAGGAAGGAGAGGAAAGAGAGGAAGGAGAGGAAGGAGAGGAAGGAGAGGAAGGAGAGGAAGGAGAGTGGTTGAGGGATGTGCACTCCCTCATTCTTAGTCAGGACATGAGATCTCCGAGAATTTAGTCTGAAGAGGGGAGCTCTAGCCTTTGGGTGATGCAACACTAGACATGAAGCCGGCAACACAGCCAGTGGTATTACAGGGCTTTCCCATCGCCCCAGACTCCAGCAGAACGCTGTCTGTTTTGATACCCCTATGCAAAGTTACCTCAAAATAGTTCCCCTTTAAGACCTGTTCATCTGATGAAATAGATAGGAGATGCATGTCTATGGTTTTATGAAAGGATTGGTATACAAAAGGACTGGTATATAAAGGATTGGTATGTAAAGGATTGGTATTATGAAAGGATTGGTATATAAAAGGCATGGTACTATGAAAGGATTGGTATATAAAAGGCATGGTACTATGAAAGGATTGGTATATAAAGGATTGGTATATAAAGGATTGGTATATAAAAGGCATGGTACTATGAAAGGATTGGTATATAAAGGATTGGTATATAAAGGATTGGTATATAAAGGATTGGTATATAAAGGATTGGTATATAAAGGATTGGTATATAAAGGATTGGTATTATGAAAGGATTGGTATATAAAAGGCATGGTACTATGAAAGGATTGGTATATAAAGGATTGGTATATAAAGGATTGGTATATAAAGGATTGGTATATAAAGGATTGGTATTATGAAAGGATTGGTATATAAAAGGCATAGTATTATGAAAGTATTGGTATATGAAAGGATTGATATATGAAAGGCATGGTATTATGAAATGAAAGGCATTGAAGTTTCCTGACTGAAAATGTTCTATTGGCCATTTCAATGTTTAAAGAAGCTTATTTCAATTTTTTATCTATATATATAGTAAAAATGCTTTAAAGTACTACTTAAGAGTTTTTGGGGGTATTTGTACTTTACTATTTATATTTTTTTACTTTTACTTTTAGTTCACTACATTCCTAAAGAAAACAATGTACTTTTTACTTCATAGATTTTCCCTGACATCCAAAAGTATTTGTTACATTTTGAATGCTTAGCAGGACATTAAAGGACATTAAAGCAAACTTATCAAGAGAACATCCCTGGTCATCCCGACTGCCTCTGATCTGACTCACTAAACACAAAAACTTTGCTTGTAAATTATGTCTGAGTGTTGGTGTGCCCCTGGCTATAAGTCAATTTAAAAAACAAGAAAATGGTGCCGTCTGGTTCGCTTAATATAAGGAATTTGAAATGATTCATACTTTTACTTGTACTGTTGATAATTAAGTATATTTGAGCAATTACATTTACTTTTTTTATACTCAAATATACTGCTAAAAAAATAAAACACTAAAATAACACATCCTAGATCTGAATGAATGCAATAATCTTATTAAATACTTTTTTCTTTACATAGTTGAATGTGCTGACAACAAAATCACACAAAAATAATCAATGGAAATGCATTTTATCAACCCATGGAGGTCTGGATTTGGAGTCACACTCAAAATTATAGTGGAAAACCACACTACAGGCTGATCCAACTTTGATGTAATGTCCCTAAAACAAGTCAAAATGAGGCTCAGTAGTGTGTGTGGCCTCCACGTGCCTGTATGACCTCCCTACAATGCCTGGGCATGCTCCTGATGAGGTGGCGGATGGTCTCCTGAGGGATCTCCTCCCAGACCTGGACTAAAGCATCTGCCAACTCCTGGACAGTCTGTGTTGCAACGTGGCGTTGGTGGATGGAGTGAGACATGATGTCCCAGATGTGCTCAATTGGATTCAGGTCTGGGGAACGGGCGGGCCAGTCCATAGCATCAATGCCTTCCTCTTGCAGGAACTGCTGACACACTCCAGCCACATGAGGTCTAGCATTGTCTTGCATTAGGAGGAACCCAGGGCCAACCGCACCAGCATATGGTCTCACAAGGGGTCTGAGGATCTCATCTCGGTACCTAATGGCAGTCAGGCTACCTCTGGCGAGCACATGGAGGGCTGTGCGGCCCCCCAAAGAAATGCCACCCCACACAATGACTGACCCACCGCCAAACCGGTCATGCTGGAGGATGTTGCAGGCAGCAGAACGTTCTCCACGGCGTCTCCAGACTCTGTCACGTCTGTCACGTGCTCAGTGTGAACCTGCTTTCATCTGTGAAGAGCACAGGGCGCCAGTGGCGAATTTGCCAATCTTGGTGTTCTCTGGCAAATGCCAAACGTCCTACACGGTGTTGGGCTGTAAGCACAACCCCCACCTGTGGACGTCGGGCCCTCATACCACCCTCATGGAGTCTGTTTCTGACCGTTTGAGCAGACACATGCACATTTGTGGCCTGCTGGAGGTCATTTTGCAGGGCTCTGGCAGTGCTCCTCCTGCTCCTCCTTGCACAAAGGTGGCGGTAGCGGTCCTGCTGCTGGGTTGTTGCCCTCCTACGGCCTCCTCCACGTCTCCTGATGTACTGGCCTGTCTCCTGGTAGCGCCTCCATGCTCTGGACACTACGCTGACAGACACAGCAAACCTTCTTGCCACAGCTCGCATTGATGTGCCATCCTGGATGAGCTGCACTACCTGAGCCACTTGTGTGGGTTGTAGACTCCGTCTCATGCTACCACTATAGTGAAAGCACCGCCAGCATTCAAAAGTGACCAAAACATCAGCCAGGAAGCATAGGAACTGAGAAGTGGTCTGTGGTCCCCACCTGCAGAACCACTCCTTTATTGGGGGTGTCTTGCTAATTGCCTATAATTTCCACCTGTTGTCTATTCCATTTGCACAACAGCATGTGAAATGTATTGTCAATCAGCGTTGCTTCCTAAGTGGACAGTTTGATTTCACAGAAGTGTGATTGACTTGGAGTTACATTGTGTTGTTTAAGTGTTCCCTTTATTTTATTGAGCAGTGTACTTCAAAACTTTTAATCAAGTAGTATTTTTCTGGGTGACTTTCACTTTTACTTGAGTCATTTTCTATTAAGATATCTTTACCTTCACTCAAGTATAACGATTGCGTAGTTTTTCCACCAATGTGCAAAGGGAACATCAGCACTAGATGTCTCAGGAAGGTCACAGTGTGATGATAAACTAGAACTATCCTCTAGTCTGTTGGAGCCTTTTCAGTTTTAGAAACAGTAGTTACTCTTTAAGTAGCTCCAGGATCTGTGGAGTGACTGAGTTTATTAAAACCACTCTGTCTGCTTGTACATGTAGACAGTGACCCAACCTGCTCTGTAATAACCCTGTGGGTTGGGTTGGTTTTGGGCCAGGCGTCCTTCCTTCACTCTTAATTGGAGTCATCCCCTTACACACACTCAAGCTGTGCGGAGGATGTTGGTCATGATGGAGTGGTCACGATGCATGACTCCACTAAACACCATCTAGCTGCGGGGGTGGTGACCACACTAATGGTCATGATGTGGTTAAGGGGGAGGTGGTTAATGGGGAGAGCAGTGTGAAAGGCTCTTATAGCCATGGAGGAGCAGAGCTGTATGAAAGGCTCTTATAGCCATGATGGAGCAGAGCTGTATGAAAGGCTCTTATAGCCATGATGGAGCAGAGCTGTATGAAAGGCTCTTATAGCCATGATGGAGCAGAGCTGTATGAAAGGCTCTTATCGCCATGATGGAGCAGAGCTGTATGAAAGGCTCTTATAGCCATGATGGAGCAGAGCTGTATGAAAGGCTCTTATCGCCATGATGGAGCAGAGCTGTATGAAAGGCTCTTATAGCCATGATGGAGCAGAGCTGTGTGAAAGGCTCTTATAGCCATGATGGAGCAGAGCTGTATGAAAGGCTCTTATAGCCACGGTTTAACAGAGCTGTGTGAAAGGCTCTTATAGCCACGGTTGAGCAGAGCTGTATGAAAGGCTCTTATAGCCATGGAGGAGCAGAGCTGTATGAAAGGCTCTTATAGCCATGATGGAGCAGAGCTGTGTGAAAGGCTCTTATAGCCATGGTGGAGCAGAGCTGTGTGAAAGGCTCTTATAGCCATGGTGGAGCAGAGCTGTGTGAAAGGCTCTTATAGCCACGGTGGAGCAGAGCTGTATGAAAGGCTCTTATAACCATGATGGAGCAGAGCTGTGTGAAAGGCTCTTATAGCCATGGAGGAGTAGAGCTGTGTGAAAGGCTCTTATAGCCACGGTGGAGCAGAGCTGTATGAAAGGCTCTTATAACCATGATGGAGCAGAGCTGTATGAAAGGCTCTTATAACCATGGAGGAGCAGAGCTGTGTGAAAGGCTCTTATAACCATGATGGAGCAGAGCTGTATGAAAGGCTCTTATAACCATGATGGAGCAGAGCTGTATGAAAGGCTCTTATAACCATGATGGAGCAGAGCTGTATGAAAGGCTCTTATAACCATGGTGGAGCAGAGCTGTGTGAAAGGCTCTTATAGCCACGGTTTAACAGAGCTGTGTGAAAGGCTCTTATAACCATGATGGAGCAGAGCTGTGTGAAAGGCTCTTATAGCCATGGTGAAGTAGAGCTGTGTGAAAGGCTCTTATAACCATGATGGAGCAGAGCTGTGTGAAAGGCTCTTATAGCCATGGTGGAGCAGAGCTGTGTGAAAGGCTCTTATAGCCATGGTGGAGCGGAGCTGTGTGAAAGGCTCTTATAACCATGATGGAGAAGAGCTGTATGAAAGGCTCTTATAGCCATGGTGGAGCAGAGCTGTGTGAAAGGCTCTTATAGCCATGATGGAGCAGAGCTGTATGAAAGGCTCTTATAACCATGGAGGAGCAGAGCTGTGTGAAAGGCTCTTATAGCCATGGAGGAGCAGAGCTGTGTGAAAGGCTCTTATAGCCATGGAGGAGCAGAGCTGTGTGAAAGGCTCTTATAGCCATGGTGGAGCATTAGGGTTAACAGCATTTACGGGGAACTAACGTGGCGCGTTAGAGGGGGTGGATGTTGGAGTGGCTCCTATCCACAGCCAAACTGTGAGGAAAAACAGCCTCGTTCTAGCTGTTGGCGGAGTCGACATTTACGATCAAAGCAGTCAAACAGAGTGGTGGTTGCTCTCAACATGGTTCATTTGTTGAGGTGATGGGTCTGGTACGTAGAGGTTTTGCTATAACACAAGTCATCCTCACACTGCAATTAAAACCATCATCTCTAGCGCTGCGGGCACACTGAGAGGCAAATACCCATATTCTCTCTCCATTGGTATCTTGTCTAGGAACTATGTGTGGGAGCGTTCATGGGAATATTGGCATAGTGTGCAATGTACTCTTTATAATAGAGACACGGAAACAGACAGTTAAGTGGTACCATCTTTTCAACAACGGGTATACACTGAGTGGACAAAACACTAAGGACACCTGCACTTTCCATGGCATAGACTGACGGGGAGGAGACAGGTTAAATAAGGATTTTTAAGCCTTGAGACAGTTGAGACATGGATTGTGTATGTGCGCCATTCAGAGGATGAATGGGAAAGACAAAAGATTATGGTGCCTTTGAACAGGGTATGGTAGTAGGTGCCAGGCGCACTGGTTTGTGTCAAGAACTGCGAGGCTGCTGGGTTTTTCACGCTCAACAGTTTCCCGTGTGTATCAAGAATTGCTCACCACCAAAGGACATCCAGCCAATTTGACTCAACTGTGGGAAGCCTAAGAGTCAACATGGGCCAGCATCCCTGTGGAACGCTTTCGACACCTTGTAGAGTCCATGCCCTGACGAATTGAGGCTGTCTTGAGGGCAGAAGGGAGGTTGGCAACTCAGTATTAGGATGGTGTCCTTAATGTTTTGTACACTTAGTGTACTGTATGTCACCAGAATTAGCTTCTGAGCAAAAAAAGTAGGGAAGTGATGGGTAGCACTGATTCCTATCAAGGCAGATTCTGATCAATAGTGGTGTCAAGTTGTTACTGTGTGGTATCATATATTTAATGTTTTATTTAACTAGGCAAGTCAGTTAAGAACAAATTCTTATTACAATGACGGCCTACCCCGGCCAAACCCTACCCCGACCAAACCCTAACCCGGAAGACGCTGGGCCAATTGTGTGCCATCCTATGGGACTCCCAATCACGGCCAGTTGTGATACAGCCTGGAATCAAACCAGGGTCTGTAGTGATGCCTCTAGCACTGAGATGCAGTGCCTTAAACCACTGTGCCACTCGGGAGCCCATGTTCATCATTAACATTACAGGTGACCCAAAAACAGCTAGCTTCTGGGTACAGTATATTAGAAAGAGAAAGGACCAATATATTTCAGAAGCGTGTCCCTGATAACAGGAAATAACACATCTACTCCTTGATGCAGCAGGTGTGAGAGAACACATCTACTCCTTGGTGCAGCAGGCTTATGTTCATCTACTCCTTGATACAGCAGGCTTGTGTTAATCTACTCCTTGATGCAGCAGGCTTGTGTTAATCTACTCCTTGATGCAGCAGGCTTGTGTTAATCTACTCCTTGATGCAGCAGGTGTGAGAGAACACATCTACTCCTTGATGCAGCAGGCTTGTATTCATCTACTCCTTGATGCAGCAGGCTTGTGTTCATCTACTCCTTGATGCAGCAGGCTTGTTTTCATCAACTCCTTGATGCAGCAGGCTTTTGATCATCTACTCCTTGATGCAGTAGGTGTGTGTTAATCTACTCCTTGATGCAGCAGGCTTGTGTTCATCTACTCCTTGATGCAGCAGGCTTGTGTTCATCTACTCCTTGATGGAGCAGGCGTGTGTTGAGTGCCTGCAGGAAAGATCTGCTCCAAATGGGCACAGGGCACCTCCTTTGTCTTCAGATGAGAAGAGCAGCCTAGTCCCTCCTTCCCTTCCCTCTCTCCCATCTCCCTCCCTCCTGCTCTCTCTTTCCCTCCCTCCATCACTCGCTGTGGCTGTTATATCTGCAGGTGCATCTGCAGCTATCTCTTAATGATTCATGTTTTGGCACTGTTCCCCCTCTTACTGGAGCCTTTGTGAAGAGGGAGAGAGAAAGAAGGAAGTTAGCTGTGTAGGAGAGAGAAAGAAGGGAGTTAGCTGTGTAGGAGAGAGAAAGAAGGAAGTTAGCTGTGTAGGAGAGAGAAAGAAGGAAGTTAGCTGTGTAGGAGAGAGAAAGAAGGAAGTTAGCTGTGTAGGAGAGAGAAAGAAGGAAGTTAGCTGTGTAGGAGAGAGAAATAAGGAAATTAGCTCTGTAGGAGAGAGAAAGAAGGAAGTTAGCTCTGTAGGAGACAGAAAGAAGGAAGTTAGCTGTGTAGGAGAGAGAAAGAAGGAAATTAGCTCTGTAGGAGAGAGAAAGAAGGAAATTAGCTTTGTAGGAGAGAGAAAGAAGGAATTTAGCTGTGTAGGAGAGAGAAATAAGGAATGTTGGCTGTGTAGGAGAGAGAAAGAAGGAAATTAGCTGTGTAGGAGAGAGAAAGAAGGAATTTAGCTGTGTAGGAGAGAGAAAGAAGGAATTTAGCTGTCTAGGAGAGAGAAAGAAGGGAGTTAGCTGTATAGGAGAGAGAAAGAAGGAAATTAGCTTTGTAGGAGAGAGAAAGAAGGAAGTTAGCTGTGTAGGACAGAGAAAGAAGACAGTTAGCTGTGTAGGAGAGAGAAATAAGGAATGTTGGCTGTGTAGGAGAGAGAAATAAGGAATGTTGGCTGTGTAGGACAGAGAAAGAAGACAGTTAGCTGTGTAAGAGAGAAAGATGGACAGAAAATAAAGAATGGAGAAATGGAGAGAGTGCATAAGTATGCAACACAGGCCAGGTTTCATAGAGAGAGAGAGAGATAGAGGAGGAGAACGAGAGAGAGAGAGAGAGAGAGAGAGAGAGAGAGGGAGAGAGAGAGAGAGAGGGAGAACAAATAAGAGAGAGAGGGAGGGAGACAGAGAGAGAGAGAGGGAGAAGGAATAAGACAGGAAGAGAGAGATAGAAAGAGAGAGAGAGAGAGAGAGAGAGAGAGAGAGAGATAGGGAGACGGGAGGCAGAGATGGTAGATGTTTGGTGAGATATTATTGCTGAGCTCAGAGTTATTTTTTGAGGTATGGCCATCTTTTTCACAATGCATAAAAAAAAATAGAATCTCAGAGTTGATTTTCTCTGGATGTTGACACATCAGTCATAGGCCTATGGTACCTCTGTGAGTTGCAGAACCAGAGAAGGGAGAGAGAGGAGTGATCAGTCAAACCACCTTGAGTGTATACAAACAGCAGCATCTCCTTGATTCACAATTGGATCTCTTTCTCTAAGGTTGTAAACATAAACAACATAACAATGACAGCACGCATCCCTGAAACATGTCATTAAAAAAAGGAGTAAAAAGGAGTCAAAGCAGCTAAAATGTCTCCTCTCTTTAATCCCACCTGTTGAAACAGTGAATATCTTTGTCCTCTTTGAAGCTTTCTGTTCCATAACTCCTTTAGTATAGTGACCTGTTCAGCTGTCTTTCTGTTCCATAACTCCTTTAGTATATTGACCTGTTCAGCTGACTTTCTGTTCCATAACTCCTTTAGTATATTGACCTGTTCAGCTGACTTTCTGTTCCATAACTCCTTTAGTATAGTGACCTGTTCAGCTGACTTTCTGTTCCATAACTCCTTTAGTATATTGACCTGTTCAGCTGTCTTTCTGTTCCATAACTCCTTTAGTATAGTGACCTGTTCAGCTGACTTTCTGTTCCATAACTCCTTTAGTATATTGACCTGTTCAGCTGTCTTTCTGTTCCATAACTCCTTTAGTATAGTGACCTGTTCAGCTGACTTTCTGTTCCATAACTCCTTTAGTATATTGACCTGTTCAGCTGTCTTTCTGTTCCATAACTCCTTTAGTATATTGACCTGTTCAGCTGTCTTTCTGTTCCATAACTCCTTTAGTATATTGACCTGTTCAGCTGTCTTTCTGTTCCATAACTCCTTTAGTATAGTGACCTGTTCAGCTGTCTTTCTGTTCCATAACTCCTTTAGTATATTGACCTGTTCAGCTGTCTTTCTGTTCCATAACTCCTTTAGTATAGTGACCTGTTCAGCTGTCTTTCTGTTCCATAACTCCTTTAGTATATTGACCTGTTCAGCTGACTTTCTGTTCCATAACTCCTTTAGTATATTGACCTGTTCAGCTGTCTTTCTGTTCCATAACTCCTTTAGTATATTGACCTGTTCAGCTGACTTTCTGTTCCATAACTCCTTTAGTATATTGACCTGTTCAGCTGTCTTTCTGTTCCATAACTCCTTCTGTATATTGACCTGTTCAGCTGACTTTCTGTTCCATAACTCCTTTAGTATAGTGACCTGTTCAGCTGTCTTTCTGTTCCATAACTCCTTCTGTATATTGACCTGTTCAGCTGTCTTTCTGTTCCATAACTCCTTCTGTATATTGACCTGTTCAGCTGTCTTTGCAAAAACGTACAAGGACTTTTTTCCTGACAAAAGGAGTGAAAAGTCTTTGCATGTCCTCCATACATCTCAATCAAACCATATCAGAGTGAAGAGCTCTTTGGATACACACGGAAGAGCAATACCATTTCAAGGTCCACATGATGAGGTTCAACTATTTCTGTGAATACACACATTCCGGTCAGACTAACATGAGCATCAAGCTGTATTTATACATGAGCTTGGCAGTACAAAGCGAAGACTAATTTATTTCTAGTCTATTTCAAACTACTCGACTCACCCTATATGTCCTGACATCACCCTGGGTGTCACGCCCTGACCAGGTGAACTCTTCTATTTTGGTCAGGGTGTGGCATTTCTATAGTTTATTTTCTATGTTTTTGGTATAGCCTTGCTTTGGGGCGTATTTCTATGTTGGGTTCTGTCGATTCCCAATCAGAGACAGCTGTCGCTAGTTGCCTCTGATTGGGGAATCATATTTAAGTTCCTTTTCCCCCCACGATGTTTGTGGGTTGTTGTCTCTTTGATTTTGAGCAGCTAACGTATCGGTATTTTCTTGATTTTGTGTACGTGTTTATTTCGGTGTAAAAGAATAAACATGTGTTCGCTCCCAGCTGCGTTTTGGTCCGCTTCCTCATTACCTGACGCCGAACGTTACAGAACAACCCACCAAACCAGGACCAAGCAGCAGAGGAACGAAGAGGAAGGATGGACATGGGCCGAGTTAAGGAGGAGCATTTCCAGGGCGATGGAAGAGTTTAGGGAGACCGAGAGGCATCCCCAAGAATTTTTTAGGGGGGGGCACAAGGGCTGTTTGACGGGGCAGGAGCTGCCCGCCAGTCAACAGTCACCAGAGCTGCCCGCCAGTCAACAGTCGTCGGAGCTGCCCGCCAGTCAACAGTCGTCGGAGCTGCCCGCCAGTCAACAGTCGCCGGAGCTGCCCGCCAGTCAACAGTCGTCGGAGCTGCCCGTCAGTCAACAGTCGTCGAAGCTGCCCGCCAGTCAACAGTCGCCGGAGTGGTCAGACTGCGCTGAACTGCCGGAGTGGCCAGACTGCGCTGAACTGCCGGAGTGGCCAGACTGTGCTGAACTGCCGGAGTGGCCAGACTGCGCTGAACTGCCGGAGTGGCCAGACTGCGCTGAACTGCCGGAGTGGCCAGACTGCCCTGAACTGCCGGAGTGGCCAGACTGCCCTGAACTGCCGGAGTGGCCAGACTGCCCAGACTGTCCCGAGCTGCCAGACGTCCCCAGTCCAGTCCGGCCCGTCCCTGCTCCCCGCACCAGGTTAGTGGTGCGTGTCCACAGTCCTGTCCGGCCCATCCCTGCTCCCCGCACCAAGCCAGTGGTGCGTGTCCCCAGTCCAGTCCGGCCCGTCCCTGCTCCCCGCATCAAGCCAGTGGTGCGTGTCCCCAGTCCAGTCCGGCCCATCCCTGCTCCCCGCACCAAGCCAGTGGTGCGTGTCCCCAGTCCAGTCCGGCCCGTCCCTGCTCCCCGCACCAAGCCAGTGGTGCGTGTCCCCAGTCCAGTCCGGCCCGTCCCTGCTCCCCGCACCAAGCCAGTGGTGCGTGTCCCCAGTCCAGTCCGGCCCGTCCCTGCTCCCCGCACCAGGTTAATGGTGCGTGTCCCCAGTCCTGTCCGGCCCATTCCTGCTCCCCGCACCAGGTTAGTGGTGCGTGTCCACAGTCCTGTCCGGCCCATCCCGGCTCCCCGCACCAAGCCGGTGGTGCGTGTCCCCAGTCCAGTCCGGCCCGTCCCTGCTCCCCGCACCAGGTTGGTGGTGCGTGTCCCCAGGCCAGTCCGGCCCGTCCCTGCTCCCCGCACCAGGTTGGTGGTGCGTGTCCCCGGTCCTGTCCGGCCCGTCCCTGTTCCCCGCACCAGGCCCACGGCACGTGTCCACAGTCCGGCACGGCCTGTGTCCGGTCCACCGGTGACCAGTCCTGTTCCGGTCGGCGGCTCCGCTCCGGAGCCTGAGCATGCCGCTCCACCGTGGTCCAGTCCGGGCCAGAGAGGTAGGGCTAGGGTGGAGGCAGGGGGAGAAACACGCCCGGGGCCAGAGCCTCCACCGAGGGTGAGGCGCCCACCCGGGTCCCCCCCCTAATAGACTTTAGGTTGGTGTGCCGGGAGTACGCACCGTTGGAGGGGGGGTACTGTCACGCCCTGACCAGGTGAACTCTTCTATTTTGGTCAGGGTGTGGCATTTCTATAGTTTATTTTCTATGTTTTTGGTATAGCCTTGCTTTGGGGCGTATTTCTATGTTGGGTTCTGTCGATTCCCAATCAGAGACAGCTGTCGCTAGTTGCCTCTGATTGGGGAATCATATTTAAGTTCCTTTTCCCCCCACGATGTTTGTGGGTTGTTGTCTCTTTGATTTTGAGCAGCTAACGTATCGGTATTTTCTTGATTTTGTGTACGTGTTTATTTCGGTGTAAAAGAATAAACATGTGTTCGCTCCCAGCTGCGTTTTGGTCC
>NC_042968.1:46361070-46398879 GCF_901001165.1 Salmo trutta
TCAGGTTGAGACAGTGGGAATGATGTCCCTTTCATATCAGGTTGAGACAGTAGGAAGGATGTCCCTTTCATATCAGGTTGAGACAGTGGGAAGGATGTCCCTTTCATATCAGGTTGAGACAGTGGGAAGGATGTCCCTTTCATATTAGGTTGAAACAGTGGGAATGATGTCCCTTTCATATCAGGTTGAGACAGTAGGAAGGATGTCCCTTTCATAGCTGACTGAGACAGTGGGAAGGACGTCCCTTTCATATCAGGTTGAGACAGTAGGAAGGATGTCCTTTTCATGTCTGATTGAGACAGTAGGAAGGATGTCCTTTTCATGTCTGATTGAGACAGTAGGAAGGATGTCCCTTTCATATCTGGAGATTTAACATGGGGGAGGGGGGCCTTCATCCTACAGCTGTATACCAGGAGATTTAACCTCACTAGGGTAGGGGGCACTATTTTCCAGAGAAAAATCCATCCAGTAAGTGGGATTTTTTTAATGTTTGTAGTTTTCTATTGAATGCCAATACAGTATCCATTAACTTAGGACTCAAATTGCACTTCCTATGGCTTCCACTAGATGTCAACAGTCTTTAGAAATTGTTTCAGGCTTGTATTCTGAAAAATTAGGGAGTAAGACCACTCTGAGTGAGTGGATAGTGGAAAGTCCCCAGACCTGTTTTGTGCGCCCGACCTGGTGCGCGCAACCTAGAGCACGCCTTTCTTGTTTTTCTTTTATATTGACGAAGCTATTGTCCGGTTGAAATATTATTGATTATTATAACTAAAAACAACCTGAGGATTGATTATAAACTTCGTTTGACATGTTTCTATGAACTTTACTGATAGTATTTGGATTTTTCATCTGCCTGTTGTGACTGCCTTTGAGCCAATGGATTACGGAACAAAACGCGCAAACAAAACTGAAGTTTTTGGATATAAAGAGGAACTTTATCGAACAAAACTAACATTTATTGTGTAACTGGGAGTCTTGTGAGTGCAACCATATGAAGATCATCAAAGGTAAGTGATTCATTTTATCGCTATTTCTGACTTTTGTGACTCCTCTACTTGGCCGGTAACTGTTTGTAATATTTTGTGTGCTGGGCGCTGCCCTCAGATAATCGCATGGTATGCTTTCGCCGTAAAGCCTTTTTAGAAATCTGACACCGAGGTTGGATTAACAAGAAGTTAATCTTTAAGCCAATGTATAACACTTATATATTTTATGAATGTGTATTATGAGTATTTCTGTATTTTCAATTTAGCGCTTTGCAATTTCACCGGATGTTGGCCAGGTGGGACGGTAGCGTCCCACCTACCCTAGAGAGGTTTTAACAAGGGCAAAGGGGGCCTTCATCCTACAGCTGTTTACCAGGAGGTTTAACAGGGGGGAGGGGGGGCCTTCATCCTACAGCTGTTTACCAGGAGGTTTAACAGGGGGGGGGGGGGGGCCTTCATCCTACAGCTGTATACCAGGAGAGTTAACAGGGGGAGGGCCTTCATCCTACAGCTGTTTACCAGGAGAGTTAACAGGGGGGAGGGGGGGGCTTCATCCTACAGCTGTATACCAGGAGATTTAACAGGGGGGAGGGGGGCCTTCATCCTACAGCTGTATACCAGGAGAGTTAACAGGGGGAGGGGGGCCTTCATCCTACAGCTGTATACCAGGAGAGTTAACAGGGGGGGGGGCTTCATCCTACAGCTGTATACCAGGAGAGTTAACAGGGGGGAGGGGGACCTTCATCCTACAGCTGTATACCAGGAGAGTTAACAGGGGGGAGGGGGGGCTTCATCCTACAGCTGTATACCAGGTGAGTTAACAGGGGGGAGGGGGGGCTTCATCCTACAGCTGTATACCAGGAGATTTAACAGGGGGGAGGGCCTTTGTCTAATAGCTGTATACCAGGAGAGTTAACAGGAGCAGAGCCAGAGAGGTGATACATGGCAGAGATAACCACCGGGCCAGAATTACACTTTGAGGAGAACTCCTATCTTAAACACAGGAGCATCAAGGCAAGGCAGGACATTTAACTCACATTGGAACATTGCTGGTGGCAATGAGGTACCCTCAGGAACACGCACACACAAACACACACAAATACACACAAACACACACACACATTCACACACACACAAACACAAACACACACACACACACAGCCAGCCATCTGTGAGGCAGATGGAGAGTGCACAACAAGTAAGATCTCAATTGAGTTGACTTCATTTTGATTACATCAATCTGCACTTAAGTGTGTTTAAAACCTGTTACCGTGGCTACCGCCCTGAGCTTATCTTTAGTTCAATATACTTACCCTCATCTCCATGTTAGCATCAAGCTAAACGCACAGCGACAGGGCATTAAGTATTCTTCCTGTATTAAACAGACACTACCGTCCAATGGGGTTTTAGTGTCACAGTCAATTCACGACAAAGCAAAGGGAACAGTGTGCAGGGATTACCCAGAATCCTCTCCTGAATGATTCATTACCATCTACATACAGTACCAGTCAAAAGTTTGGAAATACCTACTCATTCAAGGGTTTTTATTTATTTTTACTATTTCCACATTGTAGAATAACAGTGAAGACATCAAAACTATGAAATAACACATATGGACTCATGTAGAAACCAAAAAAGTGTTGAACAAATCAAAATATATTTTATATTTGAGATTCTTCGAAGTAGCCACCCTTTGCCTTGGCATTCTCTCAACCATTCTCTCAACCTTTTCTAACAGTCTTGAAGGAGTTCCCACATATGCTAAGCACTTGTTGGCTGCTTTTCCTTCACTCTGCAGTCCAACTCATCCCAAACCATCTCAATTGGGTTGAGATTGGGTGATTGTGGAGGCCAGGTCATCTGATGCAGCACTCCATCACTCTCCTTCTTGGTCAAATATCCCTTACATAGCCTGGAGGTGTGTTGGATCATTGTCCTGTTGAAAAACAAATGATAGTCCCATTAAGCGCAAACCAGATGTAATGGCGTATCGCTGCAAATGCTTTGGTAGCCTGTAACGTGGTTGACCTGTAAGGTGGTTGACCTGTAACGTGGTTGACCTGTAATGTGGATGACCTGTAACATGATTCACCTGTAATGTGGATGACCTGTAACTTGGTTGACCTGTAACATGGTCCACATGTAACGTGGTTCACCTGTAACATGGTCTACCTGTAACATGGTCCACCTGTAACATGGTCCACCTTTAACATGGTTCACCTGTAACATGGTCCACCTGTAACATGGTCCACCTGTAACATGGTCCACCTTTAACATGGTTCACCTGTAACATGGTCCACCTGTAACATGGTCCACCTTTAACATGGTTCACCTGTAACATGGTCCACCTGTAACATGGTTCACCACCAACATAGTCCACCTGTAACATGGTTCACCACCAACATAGTCCACCTGTAACATGGTCCACCTGTAACATGGTTCACCTGTAACATGGTCCACAGGGATGGACATGTGTGCAAACCGCAGCATGCTAGTGTGGCAGGTAGTGATATAGTATGCTCCATATGTTTGGTCAAACAGGTGACTTATGCAAGTCTGTCTCACCATGTTCAGCGTAGGATGATGGGTGAATGTCTCTCTCTCACACACACACACACACACACACACACACACACACACACACACACACACACACACACACACACACACACACACACACACACACACACACACAATAAACAGCTGTGGCCGAGAGAAAAACATACCAGCCTGATGTCTTAGTTTGACCACACAGTAGCATCTCTGATGTCCTAGTTTGACCACACAGTAGCATCTCTGATGTCCTAGTTTGACCACACAGTAGCATCTCTGATGTCCTAGTTTGACCACACAGTAGCATCTCTGATGTCTTAGTTTGACCACACAGTAGCATCTCTGATGTCTTAGTTTGACCACACAGTAGCATCTCTGATGTCCTAGTTTGACCACACAGTAGCATCTCTGATGTCTTAGTTTGACCACACAGTAGCATCTCTGATGTCTTAGTTTGACCACACAGTAGCATCTCTGATGTCTTAGTTTGACCACACAGTAGCATCTCTGATGTCCTAGTTTGACCACACAGTAGCATCTCTGATGTCTTAGTTTGACCACACAGTAGCATCTCTGATGTCCTAGTTTGACCACACAGTAGCATCTCTGATGTCTTAGTTTGACCACACAGTAGCATCTCTGATGTCTTAGTTTGACCACACAGTAGCATCTCTGATGTCCTAGTTTGACCACACAGTAGCATCTCTGATGTCCTAGTTTGACCACACAGTAGCATCTCTGATGTCCTAGTTTGACCACACAGTAGCATCTCTGATGTCTTAGTTTGACCACACAGTAGCATCTCTGATGTCTTAGTTTGACCACACAGTAGCATCTCTGATGTCCTAGTTTGACCACACAGTAGCATCTCTGATGTCTTAGTTTGACCACACAGTAGCATCTCTGATGTCTTAGTTTGACCACACAGTAGCATCTCTGATGTCTTAGTTTGACCACACAGTAGCATCTCTGATGTCTTAGTTTGACCACACAGTAGCATCTCTGATGTCTTAGTTTGACCACACAGTAGCATCTCTGATGTCTTAGTTTGACCACACAGTAGCATCTTTGATGTTGGGCTCCCAAGTGGCGCAGTGGTCTAAGTCACTGCATCTCAGTGCAAGAGGCATCACTACAGTACCTGGTTGAAATCCAGGCTGCATAATATCTGGCTGTGATTGGGAGTCCCATAGGGTGGTACACAATTGGCCCAGTGACATCTGGGGTAGGCTGTCATTGTAAATAACAACTTGTTCTTAATTGCCTAGTTAAAATTCAAATCTTTTAGTTTGACCACACAGTAGCATCTCTCCTCTTCAAGGTGCGTCAGAGCCACATTGTTCTATGGTACAAGCGCTATCATGTGTTCTTACAAATCAAATCAAGCTTTATTTACACAGCACATTTCAGACATGGAAAGCAATGCAACGTGCTTCACAGGGAAAAAAAATATTATAAAAAAATGAAAATATAAGCTGAAATATTTACTACACAAGTTAAACATAAGATTAAAAAAACTAAAGAATGACAAACTGAACAACTAAAAAGCATCCTGAGGAAAGAAAAGGTAAAAGATGTGTTCTAAGATCTCTTTTAAATATGTCCTCAGGTTCTACGGCAGGCTATTCCAGAAGCTGGGGGCATACTAACTAAAGGCTGCCTCTCCATGCCTCTTGGTCCTAGGCTTTGGGATAGTTAAAAGGCCAGGGCCAGAGGATGTGAGGGACCTACTGGGCACATAACTTAAAAGCATGTCTGACATGTATTGGGGTGAACAATCGTGGATTGATTTAAAAACCAATAGAATAATCTTTAAATGAATTCTAAAACTCACAGGCAGTCAGTGCAGAGACCTTGAAAACGGTGTAATGTGTGCTCTCCGTCTGGTCTTGGTCTGTACCCGTGCTAAAGCATTCTGTATGTTTTGTAGTTGACCAATGGCTTTGTTGAGTAGATCAGACAGAAGAGCATTACAGTAGTCAATCCTGCTTGTAATAAAAGCATGGATGAGTCTCTCTGTATCAGCCTGAGAGGGAAACGGCCGCACCTTGGCAATCTTCCTCAGGTGGAAAAAAGCTATTTTGGTCACATTCCTAATGGGTGATTCGAAGTTCTGTTCAGAATCTAAAATAACTCCTAGGTTTTTTATCTGGTGTTTTATCTTTATTGTCCGTTAATTAAAATGTGCATCTAGATTCTCTCTCTGTGCTTTGGCTCCAACAATAAATACCTTAGTCTTGTCTTGATTTAGCTGGAGGAAGTTGTGAGCTGTCCAAGTACTCAAATCACTAATACTGTCTAATAATTTATCCGTGGAGCTAAAATCCTCTGGTGACACAGAAATATAAAGCTGTGTATCGTCTGCGTTGTAGTGAACATCAATGCTGTGCTTTCTGATAACGCTGCATGGGGTGAACATATAGAAACTGAACAGTACCGGATCCAAAATCAAACATTGTGGAACGCCACGTGATATGTATTGTCTCTGAGTTATGTTCACCAAGGGTGACAAAAAACTCTCAACCGGTAAAATAGGTCCTAAACCCATTTAGAACTGGACCGGAAAGGCCAACCCACCTCTACAGTCTGTCCAGAAGGACATCATGGTCATCAGTGTTGAATGTAGTACTTAAATCTAAGAGTACAAGAACAGAGAGCTGTTTGGCATCTGTGTTGGCTCTAAGATCATTTACCACTTTAACTAAGGCTGTCTCTGTGCTGTGCTGGGTATGAAAAAAACAGATTGGAATTTTTCAAAAATACAGTTGGCACTTAAAAAACAATTTAGCTTTTTGAACATCAATTTCTATAGAAGTTTGCTTAAGAATGGAAGGTTGGATATTGGCCGAAAATTGCTAAGAGCTGAAGAATATAGATGACTTTTCTTCAGAAGGGGTGTCACCATAGCAGTTTTTAGTGCAGTGGGGAAAGTGCCTGTGAACAGGGAGTGAATAACAATAGCTTGCGCTTCTTCAGATATGCAATTAAAACTGTTTTGAAGAAGGTGGTAGGGAAAGGATTGAGAAGGCAGGTAGAAAGCTTAAGTTGTGATATCACTTTCCTAAACATGTCTGTGTCAACCAGGGAAACTAAATTCATAGTGCCTTTGGGTGGTAGGCCAGCGCATTCTGAAAGTATTCAGAGCTCTTGACATTTTACACATTTTGTTACTTTAAAGATTTATTCTAAAATTGATTTAATTTTATTTGTTTCACATCAATCTACACATAATACCCCATAATGAAAAACAGCTTATACATTTTTGCAAATGTATATAAAAAAATAACATGCTGAAATCACATTTACATAAGTATTCAGACCCTTTACACAGTACTTTGTTAAAGCACCTTTGGCAGTGATTACAGCCTTGAGTCTTCTTGGGTATGACGCTACAATCTTGGAATTCCTGTATTTGGGGAGTTTCTCCTATTATTCTCTGCAGATTCTCTCAAGCTCTGTCAGGTTGGATGGGGAGCGTTGCTGCACAGCTATTTTCAGGTCTCTCCAGAGATGTTCAATCGGGTTCAAGTCCGGGCTCCGGCTGGGCCACTCAAGGACATTCAGAGACTTGTCCCGAAGCCACTCCTGCGTTGTCTTGGCTGTGTGCTTAGGGTCATTGTCCTGTTGGAAGTTGAACCTTTGCCCCCAGTCTGAGGTGCTGAGCACTCTGGAGCAAGTTTTTATCAAGGATCTCTCTGTACTTTGCTCCGTTCATCTTTGCCTGTAGTCTCCCCGTCCCTGCCACCGTAGGGATGGTGCCATGTTTCATCCAGATGTGACGCTTGGCATTCAGGGCAAAGAGTTAAATCTTGGTTTCATCAGACCAGAGAATCTTGTTCCTCATAGTCTTAGAGTCTTAAGGTACCTTTTGGCCTACTCCAAGCGGGCTGTCATGTGCCTTTTACTGAGGAGTGGCTTCCGTCTGGCCGCTCTACTATAAAGGACTAATTGGTGGAGTGCTACAGAGATGGATGTCCTTCTGGAAGGTTCTCCCATCCCGACAGAGGAACTCTACAGCTCTGTCAGAGTGACCATAAGGATGCTTGGACACCTCCCTGACCAAGGCCCTTTTCCCCCGATTGCTCAGTTTGGCCCGGCGGCCAGCTCTATGAAGAGTCTTTGTGGTTCCAAACTTCTTCCATTTAAGAATGATGGAGGCCACTGTGTTCTTGAGGACCTTCAATGCTGCAGAAATGTTTTGGTACCCTTCCACAGATCTGTGCCTTGACACAATCCTGTCTCGGAGCTCTATCGACAATTCCTTCGACCTCTTGGCTTGGTTTTTGCTCCGACATGCACTGTCAACTGTGGGACTTTATATAGACAGGTGTGTGCCTTTCCAAATCATGTCCAATCAATTGAATTTACCCCAGGTGAACTCCAATCAAGTGATAGAAACATCTCAAGGATGATCAATGGAAACAGGATGCACCTGAGCTCAATTTAGTGTCTCATAGCAAAGGGTCTGAACACTTATGGAAGGTATTTCTGTTTTTTATTTTTAATAAATGTGCAAACATTTCTAAAAACCTGTTTTCGCTTTGTCATTATTGGGTATTGTGTGTAGATTGCTGATGAAATTGTTGTACTTAATCTATTTTAGAATAAGGTTGTAACGTAACAAAATGTGGAAAAAGTCAAGGGAGTCTGTATACTTTCCGAAGGCACTGTATCATCAAACTTCTCGTCAAGTGTAAAATATACAGCAATCTCCTCACATTTAGATGTGGAGGAAAGTTCACATAGGTTTGCGAGGGTAGAATTTATCAGGCCATCAATGGTAGAGAAGAGCACTCTCAAATTATTCTGATTAATGGTGATCTGTCTTTCTGCAATCTCTCTTTAATTGATTCATTTCCTCACTTATCCATGGGCCCAGTAACATGTTGGATTATATTTAAATTTTTTATTTAACCTTTATTTAGCTAGGCAAGTCAGTTAAGAACAAATTATTATTTACAATGACGGCAATAATTTAAAACAAATTCCATAGAGCTCAATAGAGTCATAAATTCAATGGCCTTGGAGTCTCTTTGTCAACATGAATATTAAAATCACCCTAAACAATGATTTTATCATAGTTCTCAAGGACAATAGACAATAGTTCAGATAAATCAGTAAATAAAGTGGGGCAGTGCTTTGGTGGTCTATACAGGTTTATGGCCAGCACTGGTGGCTGATATTTAAACAGTATAGCATGATGCTCAAAAGACCCAACGTCGCTAAACAAAGTATATTTACAGCTGAGAGCATTAGTAGAAACAGATGCTGTCCCCCTCTCCTTGTTACATTTTCATATAGAGTATGAAAGCTGTAGTCCGTGGGGGAAGCTTCAATAAGAGCAGCACTACAGTCTGATGACAGCCATGCTTCAGTGAGAAACAGCCAATCAACTTTGCTCTCAGTAATGAGGTCACTGACGAGAAAGGTTTTCCCATTGATTGCTCTAACATTTAAAAGCGCTATATTCAATGAGTGTGGGCCACTCTGCCCCTGGAGCATTTGACTCGAGGTAACCAATGGAATAACAACCAAATTATTAACATTACAACCATATTTCCTGACAGTCTACAATCTATCAGAATGGTAGGAGATGACAGTTTGTACAAACTCACTAGAAGGCGGGATTAAAGGAACATACATTTGGTTACTCACATGTGGTTTCCAAGTCCTCCGTTGCTGATAGGGAGAACTGGAGCCCTACCAGACGCTGTCTGCCAGTCTCTAAAACAGTTTGATGTTGCTGGGAATGGAGCACTACCAGACGCTGTCTGCCAGTCTCTAAAACAGTTTGATGTTGCTGGGACTGGAGCGCTACCAGACGCTGTCTGTCAGTCTCTAAAACAGTTTGATGTTGCTGGGACTGGAGCGCTACCAGACGCTGTCTGCCAGTCTCTAAAACAGTTTGATGTTGCTGGGACTGGAGCGCTACCAGACGCTGTCTGTCAGTCTCTAAAACAGTTTGATGTTGCTGGGACTGGAGCGCTACCAGACGCTGTCTGTCAGTCTCTAAAACAGTTTGATGTTCCTGGAAATGATCCTGGAACCGCTGAGGTTAGGGTGAATCCTGTCTCTTTTAATTAAAAAGTACTGGTTGTTCCAAATCAAAGTTGTTACAAAAAAAGACATTCCTGTCTTTGCAAACTTTCTTCAGGTACTCGTTCAGGGCAAAGAGTCGGCTGAAACGTTCTAAACCCCTTCGTCAGCACAGGAGGGGGTAAGAGATCATTATTCTCTTCCCTGTGCTAACGAGGGTGTCGTCCTCCCTCAGTTCCTCAGATCGCCTAAAACGAACGTCGTTAAAACCTACGTGAGTGATGAAAGTGTCTTTATTGGAGTAGTTGGCCAGAACTGTGGGCAGGAGGTAGTTGATGTCATGGACACAGTCTCCTGGGTAACAGTGGACTTCGGTCCACAGATCTTAGGCAGGGCTAAATCTCTCACCATCAAACTGCCCACAAGGATGGTGGTTGGGATGGAATCCGATGGGGAAGTGACCTGCTGAACTGCGGTGGCCGTGGGGGAGGGTGCCACTGGGCGGCCGCCGGCTGGTGGTATACACCCAGGATCCGTGCTGACTACCGGGGCTGGTAGGTCCCTCTCAAGTGGGCCAAAGCTGTTTGACAGCTGGATCGGATCTCCTCGGATAGATGAAGGATAACCAGACTGCCTCCCCGATCTCCTACACCCCACGAGCGTCCAGTCACCCACGGGCCGCGGAGTTGAGCTTAACAGACCACCCGACTCATCAACAGCTTTGCTGTAAGAGGCATTTAAAACTGAGATTAGGTTTTTCCTGGGTTACAGAAAGGTCGGTGTACTTATAGAGCATATTATCCGTTTTCACTCAGCAAAGCCAACAGTCGGAGGAACTCTTCCCTAAGCTGCTTGATGGTGATGCATTTAGGGCGGACAAATCCCTGTCCGTTTTCCAGTTCCGCTTTATCTTCACCGTGTGGAAAACATCTCACACCTGACGCATCTGTGCCCAGCCGTGGATAAAACCATAGGTGGGCTAGCACTGCTAGCGTTAGCCTGCTCCTTTTTCATGACGGCTAGAAGCTAACTGCTACTTAACTAGAATCAACCAATGCAAGATCTGTTCAAATGTCAATTGAAGAGGCAGAAGGACACATAATAGAACGCCAAGAAGTCGACTGAGGACAGTGATGCAGAGTGGTAGAGACTGGACCAGTCTATTGTATATCTTGACTGAGGACAGTGATGCAGAGTGGTACAGACTGGACCAGTGTACTGTATATCTTGACTGAGGACAGTGATGCAGAGTGGTAGAGACTGGACTAGTCTACTGTATATCTTGACTGAGGACAGTGATGCAGAGTGGTACAGACTGGTCCAGTCTACTGTATATCTTGACTGAGGACAGTGATGCAGAGTGGTACAGACTGGACTAGTCTACTATATATCTTGACTGAGGACAGTGATGCAGAGTGGTACAGACTGGACCAGTCTACTGTATATCTTGACTGAGGACAGTGATGCAGAGTGGTACAGACTGGTACAGTCCGAGGTCTCCAGCGACGCGCCTCAGCCCGAGGTCTCCAGCGACGTGCCTCAGCCCGAGGTCTCCAGCGACGTGCCTCAGCCCGAGGTCTCCAGCGACGTGCCTCAGCCCGAGGTCTCCAGCGACGCGCCTCAGCCCGAGGTCTCCAGCGACGCGCCTCAGCCCGAGGTCTCCAGCGACGCGCCTCAGCCCGAGGTCTCCAGCGACGCGCCTCAGCCCGAGGCCTCCAGCAACGCGCCTTAGCCCAAAGCCTTTAGCAGTGGTGAGCCTTCAAGCAGCCATGAGCCTTCAAGGGGGGTGGGCAGGTTAGGATGGGGACTAAAGCTGGAGCCTGAGCCACCTCCATAGTTGGAAGATTGGGGAGGGGGTGGGGGTGTAGCACGGGAGCCGTCGGTGACGGTAGCCACCCTCCCTTCAGTTTGGGGTTATTTTTTGTGGGGTTTTGTGTTTCGGGGGTCTGCACCTTTGGGGCGGGGTACTGTCACGTCCTGACCAGTTAAAGGGGTTGTTTGTTATTGTAGGTTGGTCAGGGCGTGGCAGGGGGTGTTTGTTTTGTGTGTTTCGGGGTTTTTGGTGTATGTTCTATATTTTCTATTTCTATGTGTTTATCTGGGTTTTCTATTTCTATATTGGGGTTTTGGAACGACCTCCAATTAGAGGCAGCTGGTTGTCGTTGCATTTAATTGGAGGCCATATTTAAGTGGGTTAATTTTCTCTTGTGTTTGTGGGTGGGTGTTTCCCTTGTATAGTCTGAGCACCTAACGGGACTGTTTTCGTTGTTTGTTTTGTGTAAGTGTTTTGTTTGGTTTTTCTTCAATAAAAGGAAGATGAGCATTCACATACCCGCTGCGTTTTGGTCTACATACAACGACGCTTATGACACATTTGCAACTGCGACCTGGCCAAGATAAAGCATAGCAATTTGACACATGCAACAACACAGATTTACACATGGAATAAACTAAACATACAGTCAATAATACAGTAGAACAAAAGAAAACAAAAAGTCTATATACAGTGAGTGCAAATGAGGTAAGTTAAGGCAATAAATAGGCCATTGTAGCGAAGTAATTACAATATAGCAATTAAACACTGGAATGGTAGATGTGCAGAAGATGAATGTGCAAGTAGAGATACTGGGGTGCAAAGGAACAAGATAAATAAATAAATACAGTATGGGGATGAGGTAGGTAGATGGGCTGTTTACAGATGGGCTGTGTACAGGTGCAGTGATCTGTGAGCTGCTCTGACAGCTGGTGCTTAAAGCTAGTGAGGGAGATATGAGTCTCCAGCTTCAGAGATTTTTGCAGTTCATTCCAGTCATTGGCAGCAGAGAACTGGAAGGAAAGACGACCAAATGAGGAATTGGCTTTGGGGATGACCAGTGAGATATACCTGCTGGAGCGCGTGCTACGAGTGGGTGCTGCTATGGTGACCAGTGAGCTAAGATAAGGTGGGGCTTTACCTAGCAGAGACTTGTAGATAACCTGTAGCCAGTGGGTTTGGCGACGAGTATGAAGCGAGGGCCAACCAACGAGAGCGTACAGGTCGCAATGGTGGGTAGTGTATGGTGCTTTGGTGACAAAACGGATGGCACTGTGATAACAAACTGGACGTAGTCTGAGTAGAGTGTTGGAGGCTATTTTATAGATGACATCATCAAAGGAGCAGGTCGGTAGGATGGTCATTTTTACGAGGGTATGTTTGTCAGCATGAGTGAAGGATGCTTTGATGCGATATAGGAAGTCGATTCTAGATTTAATTTTGTATTGGAGATGCTTAATGTGAGTCTAACCAGACACCCAGGTATTTGTAGTTGTCCACGTATTCTAAGTCAGAGCCGTCCAGAGTAGTGATGCTGGACGGGAGTGATCGATCGGCAGTGATCGATTGAATATCATGCATTTAGTTTTACTTGCGTTTAAGAGCAGTTGGAGGCCACGGAAGGAGAGTTGTATGGCATTGAAGCTCGTCTGGAGGTTAGTTAACACAGTGTCCAAAGAGGGGCCAGAAGTATACAGAATGTTGTCGTCTGCGTAGAGGTGGATCAGAGAATCACCAGCAGCAAGAGCAACATCATTGATGTATACAGAGAAGAGAGTCGGCCCGAGAATTGAACCCTGTGGCACACCCATAGAGACTGACAGAGGTCCAGACAACAGGCCCTCCGATTTGACACACTGAACTCTATCAGAGAAGTAGTTGGTAAACCAGGTGAGGCAATCATTTGAGAAACCAAGGCTGTTGAGTCTGCCAATAAGAATGTGGTGATTGACAGAGTCGAAAGCCTTGGCCAGGTCGATGAATACGGCTGCACAGTAATGTCTCTTATCGATGGCAGTTATGATGTCGTTTAGGACCTTGAGCGTGGCTGAGGTGCACCCATGACCAGCTCTGAAACCAGATTGCATAGCGGAGAAGGTACAGTGGGATTCGAAATGGTCGGTAATCTGTTTGTTAACTTGGCTTTTGAAGACCTTAGAAAGACAGGGTAGGATAGATATAGGTCTGTAGCAGTTTGGGTCTAGAGTGTCACCCCCTTTGAAGAGGGGGATGACTGTGGCAGCTTTCCAATCTTTGGGAATCTCAGATGATACAAAAGAGAGGTTGAACAGGCTAGTAATAGAGGTTGCAACAATTTCGGCAGATAATTTTAGAAAGAGAGGGTCCAGATTGTCTAGCCTGGCTGATTTGTATGGGTCCAGATTTTGCAGCTCTTTCAGATCAGCTATCTGGATTTGGGTGAAGGAGAAATAGTGGGGGCATTGGAGGGTTGCTGTGGAGGGTGCCAGGCAGTTGACCGGGGTAGGGGTAGCTAGGTGGAAAGCATGGCCAGCCGTAGAGAAATGCTTATTGAAATTCTCAATTATAGTGGATTTATCGGTGGTAACAGTGTTTCCTAGTCTCAGACCAGTGGGCAGCTGGGAGGAGGTGCTCTTATTCTCCATGGACTTTACAGTGTCCCAGAACATTTTTGAGTTAGTACTACAGGATGCAAATTTCTGTTTGAAAAAGCTAGCCTTAGCTTTTCTAACTGCCTGTGTATATTTGTTCCTAACTTCCCTGAAAAGTTGCACATCACGGGGGCTATTCGATGCTAATGCAGAACACCCCAGGATGTTTTTGTGCTGGTCAAGGGCAGACAGGTCTGGAGTGAACCAAGGACTATATCTATTCCTAGTTCTACATTTTTTGAGTGGGGCATGCTTATTTAAGATGGTGAGGAAGGCACTTTTAAAGAATTGCCAGGCATCATCTACTGATGGGATGAGGTCAATGTCATTCCAGGATACCCCGCCAGATCGATTAGAAGGCCTGCTCACAGAAGTGAGATTTGATTGAAAACAGCAGAGGTGTATTTGGAGGGCGAGTTATTTAGGATGACATCTATGAGGGTGCCCGTGTTTACAGATTTGGGGTTGTACCTGGTAGGTTCATTGATCATTTGTGTGAGATTAAGGGCATCAAGCTTAGATTGTAGGATGGCCGGGGTGTTAAGCATGTCCCAGTTTAGGTCAACTAGTAGCACGAGCTCAGAAGATAGATGGGGGGCAATCAATTCACATATGGTATCGAGGGCACAGCTGGGGGCAGAGGGAGGTCTATAGCAAGTGGCAACAGTGAGAGACTTGTTTCTGGAAAGGTGCATTTTTAGAAGTAGAAGCTCGAATTGTTTGGGTACAGACTTGGATAGTAATACAGAACTCTGCAGGCTATCTTTGCAGTAGATTGCAACACCGCCCCCTTTGGCAGTTTTATCTTGGTGGAAAATGTTATAGTTAGCGATGGAGATTCAGGGTTTTTGGTGGTTTTCCTAAGCCAGGATTCAGACACGGCTAAGACATCCGGGTTGGCAGTGTGTGCTAAAGCAGTGAGTAAAACAAACTTAGGGAGTAGGCTTCTAATGTTAACATGCATGAAACCAAGGCTTTTACGGTTACAGAAGTCAACAAATGAGAGCACCTGGGGAGTGGGAGTGGCGCTAGGCACTGCTGGACCTGGATTAACCTCCACATCACTAGAGGAACAGAGGAGAAGTAGGATAAGGGTACGGCTAAAGGCTATACGAACTGGCCGTCTAGCACGTTCGGAACAGAGAATAAAAGGAGCAGGTTTCTGGGCACGATAGCATAGATTCAATGATGCAGAGTGGTACAGACTGGACCAGTCTACTGTATTTATTGGCAGAGGTTCAGTGGTGGTGATGGGGGTTAATAAGATAAAACAGGCTCCATAACTAGCCTTCTGCTCTCATCCGTATCTAGTGGTGAAGGGGGGACAGAAGAGGGGACAGATAGAGATGAGAGAGTGAGGGAGGGAGATAGAGATGAGAGAGTGAGGGAGGGAGACTGAAAAGAGAGGGAGGGAGAGCGATAGAGATGAGAGAGTGAGGGAGACTGAAAAGAGAGGGAGGGAGAGCGATAGAGATGAGAGAGTGAGGGAGGGAGACTGAAAAGAGAGGGAGGTAGAGTGATAGAGATGAGAGAGTGTGGGATGGTGACTAAAAAGAGAGGGAGGGAGAGAGATAGAGATGAGAGAGTGAGGGAAGGAGTGAGACTGGAAGGGAGGGAGGGAGAGACCAAGAGTGAAAGACCTCCTTCAGCCTTTAGGTCTGACTCAGTGACAGTGTGACCAATTCATTACAGTTAAAGAGTAAATGCCCCAGGATGTTTGCACAATTAACAGTAATTCAACACACACACACACACACACTGTTATTCTCCAACCACACACACATGCACACACACACATTCTCCGTCCGCCGTCCTCTGGGAGTATATACGACCCAGTGTTCCGACACTAATCCTACTGCCTCCGCTCTGAACAATACAATCTGTTCTACAGAGTACTGGGCAGAGAAGAGTAGAGAGAGAGGGAAAAGGAGAGAGAGGAAGAGGAGAGAGAGGGAAGAGAAGAGAGGGAAAAGGAGAGAGCAGAAGAGGAGACAGAAGAGGAGAGAAGGGGAAGAGGAGAGAAGTGGAAGAGGAGAGAGAGGGAAGAATAGGGAGAGGGAAGAGGAGAGAAAGGGAAGAGGAGAGAAAGGGAAGAGGAGGGAGAGGGAAGAGGAGAGAGAGGGAAGTGGAGAGAAAGGGAAGAGGAGAGAGAGTGAAGAGGAGAGAGAGTGAAGTGGAGAGAAAGGGAAGAGGAGAGAGAGAGAAGTGGAGAGAGAGGAAGAGGAGAGAGAGGAAGAGGAGAGAGAGGAAGAGGAGAGAGAGGGAAGAGGAGAGAAAGGGAAGAGGAGGGAGAGGGAAGAGGAGAGAGAGGGAAGTGGAGAGAAAGGGAAGAGGAGAGAGAGTGAAGAGGAGAGAGAGTGAAGTGGAGAGAAAGGGAAGAGGAGAGAGAGAGAAGTGGAGAGAGAGGAAGAGGAGAGAGAGGAAGAGGAGAGAGAGGAAGAGGAGAGAGAGGGAAGAGGAGAGAGAGGGAAGAGGAGAGAGAGAGAGGAAGATAAAAGAGAGGGAAGAGGAGAGAGAGGGAAGAGGAGGGAGAGGAAAAGGAGGGAGAGGAAGAAGAGGGAGAGGGAAGAGGAGAGAGGGGGAAAAGGGGAGAGGGAAGGGGAGAGAGAGGAAGATGAGAGAGGGAAGAGAAGAGAGAGGAAGATGAGAGAGAGCAAGCGGAGAGGGAAGAGGAGAGAGAGGGAAGAGGGAAGAGGGGAAGAGGAGAGAGAGGAAGAGGAGAGAGGGGAAGAGGAGAGAGAGGAAGAGGGGAGAGAGGAAAAAGGAGAGAGGTGGAAGAGGAGAGAGAGGGAAACGGAGAGAGGGGGAAGAGGAGAGAGGGAAGAGGAGAGAGGAAGAGGAGAGAGAGGAAGATGAGAGAGGGAAGGGGAGAGAGAGGAAGATGAGAGAGGGAAGAGGAGAGAGAGGAAGAGGAGAGAGAGGAAGATGAGAGAGGGTAGAGGAGAGAGAGGAAGATGAGAGAGAGGAAGAGGAGAGGGAGGAAGAGGAGAGAGAGGGGAAGAACAGAGGAGATGGGCACATGACCAAATAAACACATTATATGCTGCATTTAGTTGATCTTCTGCATTACTTGAACCATAATTCACTTTCAACAACTACCATTTTACGTCTGTGCTATGTTTTGTCATGTTGAACCTGAACAGAAGAAAACACGCATTTTTCTCCCTGTTAAATGTCAGTAGAACAGCACCTCCATATTACCATTGCCAGTCATAAGTGATATATATGTTGTGTACACACTGCCATTACTACCAATGTTCCCTCTAATTTTTTTCGTCACTGAGCAAATTTCAGGTCTGCTGAGCGCAAACTTGAACATTGGAATAATTATGTGCAACTTCTGGTGCTCGTTTACAGTGAACAATGAGGCTGTATCTGCTTTAAGTTAGTTTTAACAGAGGTCACATAGTCTACTGTGGCTATTTGATCATAATGTAGGCCAACCAGAGTGGCCTACCATCAAAAACAATGGAGAAAATGCATCCCATAACATTTTAACATGGAAATAGCTGTTCTATCATTCAGCCTACAGTAGCAACCAATGTGTGGTGTTCAATGTAGGCCTACCTTCCATGAGACTTATGAAAAACCTGCAGGGCTTGACATTAACCTGTTTATCCACTTGTCCTTCAGACAAAAAGGTGACTGAAAATGTTGTGTTGCTTGATGCAAGAAACCACTTCACAAAATAAAATGCATCATTATTCTCATATTACAGAGAATCAGACAAATGATGCTACCCTCTGCCTATTGGCTACTTAGCTTATTCAAGCCTGTCTCAAAATACAACACTGCCCCTTTAAGATAAAAAAAGCTCTTTGCCTGATGCTTTTCAAAGTTGTCTAGAAAAGCACATATTTGGTGCTCTTGTAGAAAACAATCACTCCCCTATTGCTGTCTACAAATGATCTATAACTGGGCTAATAACTCACTAACTAGCAAAGGATATGAACAAAATGTGCAAATGTTCACACATGCCTAAATGTAGCTCTTCTACCCATGACCGTTCATCCTGTTAAAACAGTCTACTTCAAAGTGAAGGACACAGATCCATATATGGCAATGGTCTATTTGCATATACAGTGAGGGAAAAAAGTATTTGATCCCCTGCTGATTTTGTACGTTTGCCCACTGACAAAGCAATGATCAGTCTATAATTTTAATGGTAGGTTTATTTGAACCGTGAGAGACAGAATAACAACAAAACAATCCAGAAAAACGCATGTCAAAAATGTTATAAATTGATTTGCATTTTAATGAGGGAAATAAGTATTTGACCCCCTCTCAATCAGAAAGATTTCTGGCTCCCAGGTGTCTTTTATACAGGTAACTGTGCTCCTAATCTCAGCTCGTTACCTGTATAAAAGTGCTCCTAATCTCAGCTCGTTACCTGTATAAAAGACACCTGTCCACAGAAACAATCAATCAATCAGATTCCAAACCTTCCACCATGGCCAAGACCAAAGAGCTCTCCAAGGATGTCAGGGACAAGATTGTAGACCTACACAAGGCTGGAATGGGCTACAAGACCATCACCAAGCAGCTTGGTGAGAAGGTGACAACAGTTGGTGTGATTATTCGCAAATGGAAGAAACACAAAAGAACTGTCAATCTCCCTCGGCCTGGGGCTCCATGCAAGATCTCACCTCGTGGAGTTGCAATGATCATGAGAACGGTGAGGAATCAGCCCAGAACTACACGGGAGGATCTTGTCAATGATCTCAAGGCAGCTGGGACCATAGTCAGCAAGAAAACAATTGGTAAAACACTACGCCGTGAAGGACTGAAATCCTGCAGCGCCCGCAAGGTCCCCCTGCTCAAGAAAGCACATATACATGCACGTCTGAAGTTTGCCAATGAACATCTGAATGATTCAGAGGACAACTGGGTGAAAGTGTTGTGGTCAGATGAGACCAAAATGGAGCTCTTTGGCATCAACTCAACTCGCCGTGTTTGGAGGAGGAGGAATGCTGCCTATGACCCCAAGAGCACAATCCCCACGGTCAAACATGGAGGTGGAAACATTATGCTTTGGGGGTGTTTTTCTGCTAAGGGGACAGGACAACTTCACCGCATCAAAGGGACGATGGACGGGGCCATGTACCGTCAAATCTTGGGTGAGAACCTCCTTCCCTCCGCCAGGGCATTGAAAATGGGTCGTGGATGGGTATTCCAGCATTTTATAACATTTTTGACATGCGTTTTTCTGGATTTTTTTGTTGTTATTCTGTCTCTCACGGTTCAAATAAACTTACCATTAAAATTATAGACCGATCATTTCTTTGACAGTGGGCAAACGTACAAAATCAGCAGGGGATCAAATACTTTTTTCCCTCACTGTAGACCTACTGCAGCTCTGATTGTTTATGCTGCACTTGTCTGTGTAGAGTACAGGCCTGAGTCCTGCCTGTCAACGCAATAGAATCCTACTCCGATGTGTTCTGCCCACAACAAAATCTCTTGCATAGTTAGTTTTGTTTCAGTAAGTTGCATTGAAAGTGGCTAATATTGCGTTGATTGGATCACAATTCCAACAGTAAAGGGAAACTAACGGGGAAAACTCTAGAAAGGTGAGTGAAATTCAACCTCTTGCTTCTCTGCAGGGGGCTGATATTTCTTCTGCACAGCAGTCCCAGGGGAGCTGCTCCTCCATGCCAGAGAGCACAGCTTAGAGGGAACAGTGATTACTACCGAGACTTCACCAACCCCACACTCGAATCACTGCAGTCATTTTTAACATTCAAGGTGCTCAACTTCTGCAAAGAATGTGTTAATATTTCACGACTGGTATAATGAGGCCTAAGTATTGAATGAATAACCTTGATGATGCTGATTATGACACTGGTGATTAGGATGATGACAATCTGATAATCATTCTCATTACATTCCCCTATCTCAGACCATCCATCATTATTAATGTGCAGATCATACATTCTGCCGACTGTTTCATTATTAACTGGGACCTGCTATGAAAAGAGAGACCTGTCTCCATGAAAAATCATTTTCTATCTTTCACTGTATAGTTAACCCTTTCGACAGGCTAAAGTACTCTGGCAGCTTTCACATGCTGTTAAGATGTATATTACAGTCCACCGTTTATTTACTTAAAGGGTAATTACTTATTAAGAAATGAGTCATTACTGTGGGCTTTCTACATGACCCTGGGGCATGACATTTGCGTGATTGGTTTCAATCCAACCTTATAAATCAGGATTAGATTTTTTGGGGGGTCTGAAATATGTATTTGTATTTATTAGTGATCCCCATTAGTTCCTGCCAGAGCAGCAGCTACTCTTCCTGGGGTTTATTATGGATCCCCATTAGTTCCTGCCAAGGCAGCAGTTACTCTTCCTGGGGTTCAATGTGGATCACCATTAGTTCCTGCCATGGCAGCAGCTACTCTTCCTGGGGTTAATTATGGATCCCCATTAGTTCCTGCCAAGGCAGCAGCTACTCTTCCTGGGGTTTATTATGGATCGCCATTGGTTCCTGCCAAGGCAGCAGCTACTCTTCCTGGGGTTTATTGTGGATCACCATTAGTTCCTGCCAAGGCAGCAGCTACTCTTCCTGAGGTTTATTATGGATCCCCATTAGTTCCTGCCAAGGCAGCAGCTACTCTTCCTGGGGATTACTATGGATCCCCATTAGTTCCTGCCAAGGCAGCAGCTACTCTTCCTGGGGTTTAATGTGGATCACCATTAGTTCCTGCCAAGGCAGCAGCTGCTCTTCCTGGGGATTATTATGGATCCCCATTAGTTCCTGCCATGGCAGCAGCTTCTCTTCCTGGGGATTATTATGGATCCCCATTAGTTCCTGCCAAGGAAGCAGCTACTCTTCCTTTGGTTTATTATGGATCACCATTAGTTCCTGCCAAGTCAGCAGCTTCTCTTCCTGGGGTTTATTATGGATCACCAATAGTTCCTGTCAAGGCAGCAGCTACTCTTCCTGGGGTTTATTATGGATCCCCATTAGTTCCTGCCAAGGAATCAGCTACTCTTCCTTTGGTTTATTATGGATCACCATTAGTTCCTGCCAAGTCAGCAGCTTCTCTTCCTGGGGTTTATTATGGATCACCATTAGTTCCTGCCAAGGCAGCAGCTACTCTTCCTGGGGTTTATTATGGATCCCCATTAGTTCCTGCCAAGGAAGCAGCTACTCTTCCTTTGGTTTATTATGGATCACCATTAGTTCCTGCCAAGTCAGCAGCTTCTCTTCCTGGGGTTTATTATGGATCACCAATAGTTCCCGTCAAGGCAGCAGCTACTCTTCCTGGGGTTTATTATGGATCCCCATTAGTTCCTGCCAAGGAAGCAGCTACTCTTCCTTTGGTTTATTATGGATCACCATTAGTTCCTGCCAAGTGAGCAGCTTCTCTTTCTGGGGTTTATTATGGATCACCATTAGTTCCTGCCAAGGTAGCAGCTTCTCTTCCTGGGGTTTATTATGGATCCCCATTAGTTCCTGCCAAGGCAGCAGCTACTCTTCCTTTGGTTTATTATGGATCCCCATTAGTTCCTGCCAAGGCAGCAGCTACTCTTCCTGGGGTCCAGCAACATTCAGGCAGTTAAATACAATTAAAAACATGACATTATATTTCATAAAACTTTTCTCAACATATTAAGTGTGTGTCTTCAGGTTACTACTCTACTACCACATATCTACAATACAAAATCCAGGTGTTTGTGTGTAGAGTGCGTATGTTAGCATGTGTATATGTATGTCTGTGCCTGTGTGTGTCTCTTCACAGTCACCGCTGTTCCATAAGGTGTAATTTGATCCGTTTTTCAATCTGATTCAACTGCTTGCATCAGTTACCTGATGTGGAATAGATTTTCATGTAGCAATGGCTCTATGTAGTACTGTGCGCCTCCTGTAGTCTGTTCTGGACTTGGGGACTGTGAAGAGACTTCTGGTGGCATGTCTTGAGGGCTATGCACGGGGTGTCCAAGTGTTCTTGTAGTTTAAACAGACAGCTCGGTGCTTTCAGCATGTCAACACTTCTTCCAAAAACAAGTAGTGATGAAGTCAATCAGTGAAGTCAATGTTGACCCTGGGTCTGTGCTTGTCTAGATGATGTTTTTACCCTGGGCCAGAGCTTGTCTAGACGATGTTTTTACCCTGGGTCTGTGCTTGTCTAGACGATGTGTTGACCCTGGGTCAGGGCTTGTCTAGATGATGTTTTTACCCTGGGTCTGTGCTTGTCTAGACGATGTGCTGACCCTGGGTCAGGGCTTGTCTAGACGATGTGTTGACCCTGGGTCAGGGCTTGTCTAGATGATGTGTTGACCTGGGTCAGGGCTTGTCTAGATGATGTTTTTACCCTGGGTCTGTGCTTGTCTAGACGATGTGCTGACCCTGGGTCAGGGCTTGTCTAGATGATGTTTTTACCCTGGGTCTGTGCTTGTCTAGACGATGTGTTGACCTGGGTCAGGGCTTGTCTAGATTATGTGTTGACCCTGGGTCAGGGCTTGTCTAGATGATGTTTTTACCCTGGGTCTGTGCTTGTCTAGACGATGTGCTGACCCTGGGTCAGGGCTTGTCTAGATGATGTTTTTACCCTGGGTGTGTGCTTGTCTAGACGATGTGCTGACCCTGGGTCAGGGCTTGTCTAGATGATGTTTTTACCCTGGGTGTGTGCTTGTCTAGACGATGTGCTGACCCTAGGTCAGGGCTTGTCTAGATGATGTTTTTACCCTGGGTCTGTGCTTGTCTAGACGATGTGTTGACCCTGGGTCAGAGCTTGTCTAGATGATGTTTTTACCCTGGGTCTGTGCTTGTCTAGACGATGTGTTGACCCTGGGTCAGGGCTTGTCTAGACGATGTGTTGACCCTGGGTCAGGGCTTGTCTAGATGATGTGCTTGCGTGTTTGTGAGCAGGTTAGCCCTGTGCCACAGATGGCATGGCATAATAACCAGATGGGTACAGCTCCCGTAACCCACTCCTGGCAGAGCCAATTGTTGCTTGACTAGCGTTGCCAACCAACCCATTAACACAGCAGGAAAACAGTTTAATCTCTCTATCCATATGAATGGATATCCGGGAGCTTTCCAATATGATCATTTTGGTACATTTTCAACAATAGTTAACGCCCCCGTCATCTAATGGATTCATAGGAAACCAGGGGACATCAGATGACACCATCTGTTTTCGGCTGGTTCCGCCTCCCAACAGCAAACTTTAAAAACCCGTGACTATAATTGGATCACTGTGATTCTAATGGCATTTTAGTGAACATTATTTTATTTCATCTCTCTCTCTCTCTCGCTTCACCTTTTCATTACTGGAAGTGTGAACATGCTCGTTAACCATCTTTCACTCTCTCCATATCTCCTCCTTACTCCCACACCACCTCTCTGTCTCTCTCTCTCTGTCTCTAAAAAGGCACACAGGCAGCAGCTTCCTGAAAGCTAAGGGCGGCTGGGGGAGAGAAATACCTCCCAGGATTAGTTAGTAATCTGGGTCTTTGGTCTCGAGGATTCGCCCTCTGTCTACCACCCCTTGGAACACTGGGAGATTTGTCTGTGGGGTCGCCAACTAATGGGTGGAGGGGTATGGGGTGAGACTGACAGGGGTGCTCGTTAGCGAGGTTGGGGGAGGATTAAGAACCTTTGTGAAGGGGGGGCGGCTGGAGGAGGCAGACAAATGGTGGTTTTGTGAGGGTGAACTTGAGACTGAAGTCTCAGGTTTAGACAAGGAGTGGTGCAGAGAGGTACCTGAATGTGCCATGGCACAGACTGATTAATGGTAAGGGGAAGGTTGGCTTTGTTGGGAAGGAGGAGCCAGGGAGAAGGTTGAGGCTTTTGGGAAGAGGGGAGGCAGGGGAGAGGTTGATGTTGTTGGGCAGGGGGGAGGCAGGGGAGAGGTTGATGTTGTTGGGCAGGGGGGAGGCAGGGAGAAGATTGATGTTGTTGTAGAGAGGGGAGGCAGGGGAGAGGTTGATGTTGTTGGGCAGGGGGGAGGCAGGGGAGAGATTGATGTTGTTTGGCAGGGGGGAGGCAGGGGAGAGGTTGATGTTGTTTTAGAGAGGGGAGGCAGGGAGAAGGTTGATGTTGTTGGGCAGGGGGGAGGCAGGGGAGAGGTTGATGTTGTTGTAGAGATTGGAGGCAGGGAGAAGGTTGATGTTGTTGGGGGGACGCAGAGGAGAGGTTAATATTGTTGGGCAGAGGGGAGAGGTTTATGTTGCCAAGTAGCCATCCTCTGGGTCCAAGCCAAGTAAATTTCCGCCATCTTCTGGGTCCAAGCCAAGTAGTATTCCACCATTCTCTGGGTCCAAGCCAAGTAGTATTCCGCCATCTTCTGGGTCCAAGCCAAGTAGTATTCCGCCATCCTCTTGGTTCAAGCCAAGTAGAATTCCGCCATCCTCTGGGACCAAGTCAAGTAATATTCCGCCATCCTCTTGGTGCAAGCCAAGTAGATTTCCGCCATCTTCTGGGTCCAAGCCAAGTAGTATTCCGCCATCCTCTTGGTCCAAGCCAAGTAGTATTCCGCCATCTTCTGGGTCCAAGCCAAGTAGTATTCCGCCATCCTCTTGGTCCAAGCCAAGTAGTATTCCGCCATCCTCTTGGTCCAAGCCAAGTAGTATTCCGCCATCCTCTGGGTCTAAGCTAAGTAATATTCCTGTTGCCATTAGACCAAAGTAACACATTAACATCTTCTCCAGAAATACTAGAAACAGCTAATAAATAATAATAAACCAAGATCTTGTAAAGCACGTGTCATTCGAAGGAGGGCCAAGTGTCTGCAGGTTTTCCCTCCTCCCTTGTACTTGAATGATGAATTAAGGTCACTAATTAGTAAAGAACTCCCCTCTGTCTTAATTGAAAGGAAAAAACAAAAACCTGCAGACACTAGGCATTCCATGGAATGAGTTTGACACCCTTGTTGTAAAGGTCAAAAACATGGCTGCCGGGAGCCAATTAACTTGTTTGAGTGACTTTGTCACAGTGCCGACAGGTGGCCAAACGGAACCATATTCTACAGGTCAGCTACTATGACCCTTGGCCTGCGTGCTACATTTCAGGAGGGAACGGATCAAGAGGTCAGTTGCGACTGGTGACTGTTGATATGACCAGATATTAAACAAGGTAAGGGATGTACTGAGCACAGCACGCCAGTACAGCATGCCACCAGAATGCCTTGATCAATTGATTGGCAGGAGTGTACAACCATAGATGGAGTCTTAATGCTTACTCTCTAAGGAACAGAACCAGTCATTATCTTAGGTGTGGACGGGGTCTTACTCTCAAAGGAACAGAACCAGTCATTATGTTAGGTGTGGACGGGGTCTTACACTCTAAGGAACAGAACCAGTCATTATGTTAGGTGTGGACGGGGTCTTACTCTCTAAGGAACAGAACCAGTCACTATGTTAGGTGTGGATGGGGTCTTACTCTCTAAGGAACAGAACCAGTCATTACGTTAGGTGTGGACGGGGTCTTACTCTTTAAGGAACAGAACCAGTCATTATGTTAGGTGTGGATGGGGTCTTACTCTCTAAGGAACAGAACCAGTCATTATGTTAGGTGTGGACGGGGTCTTACTCTCTAAGGAACAGAACCAGTCATTATGTTAGGTGTGGACGGGGTCTTACTCTCTAAGGAACAGAACCAGTCATTATGTTAGGTGTGGACGGGGTCTTACTCTCTAAGGAACAGAACCAGTCATTATGTTAGGTGTGGACGGGGTCTTACTCTCTAAGGAACAGAACCAGTCATTATGTTAGGTGTGGACGGGGTCTTACTCTCTAAGGAACAGAACCAGTCATTATGTTAGGTGTGGACGGGGTCTTACTCTCTAAGGAACAGAACCAGTCATTATGTTAGGTGTGGACGGGGTCTTACTCTCTAAGGAACAGAGACAGTCATTATGTTAGGTGTGGACGGGGTCTTACTCTCTAAGGAACAGAACCAGTCATTATGTTAGGTGTGGACGGGGTCTTACTGTCTAAGGAACAGAATCAGTCATTATGTTAGGTGTGGACGGGGTCTTACTCTCTAAGGAACAGAACCAGTCATTATGTTAGGTGTGGACGGGGTCTTACTCTCTAAGGAACAGAACCAGTCATTATGTTAGGTGTGGACGGGGTCTTACTCTCTAAGGAACAGAACCAGTCATTATGTTAGGTGTGGACGGGGTCTTACTCTCTAAGGAACAGAACCAGTCATTATGTTAGGTGTGGATGGGGTCTTACTCTCTAAGGAACAGAACCAGTCATTATGTTAGGTGTGGATGGGGTCTTACTCTCTAAGGAACAGAACCAGTCATTATGTTAGGTGTGGACGGGGTCTTACTCTCTAAGGAACAGAACCAGTCATTATGTTAGGTGCGGATGGGGTCTTACTCTCTAAGGAACAGAACCAGTCATTATGTTAGGTGCGGACGGGGTCTTACTCTCTAAGGAACAGAACCAGTCATTATGTTAGGTGTGGACGGGGTCTTACTCTCTAAGGAACAGAACCAGTCATTATGTTAGGTGTGGACGGGGTCTTACTCTCTAAGGAACAGAACCAGTCATTATGTTAGGTGTGGACGGGGTCTTACTCTCTAAGGAACAGAACCAGTCATTATGTTAGGTGTGGACGGGGGTCTTACTCTCTAAGGAACAGAACCAGTCATTATGTTAGGTGTGGACGGGGTCTTACTCTCTAAGGAACAGAACCAGTCATTATGTTAGGTGTGGACGGGGTCTTACTCTTTAAGGAACAGAACCAGTCATTATGTTAGGTGTGGACGGGGTCTTACTCTCTAAGGAACAGAACCAGTCATTATGTTAGGTGTGGACGGGGTCTTACTCTCTAAGGA
Source organism: Salmo trutta (assembly GCF_901001165.1). Lineage (NCBI taxonomy): Eukaryota > Metazoa > Chordata > Actinopteri > Salmoniformes > Salmonidae > Salmo > Salmo trutta. The sequence continues at coordinate 46,387,894 of NC_042968.1, forward strand.
ACAGAACCAGTCATTATGTTAGGTGTGGATGGGGTCTTACTCTCTAAGGAACAGAACCAGTCATTATGTTAGGTGTGGATGGGGTCTTACTCTCTAAGGAACAGAACCAGTCATTATGTTAGGTGTGGATGGGGTCTTACTCTCTAAGGAACAGAACCAGTCATTACGTTAGGTGTGGATGGGGTCTTACTCTCTGTCACGACTTCTGCCGAAGTCGATGCCCCTCCTTGTTTGGGTGGTGCTCGGCGGTCGACGTCACCGGTCTTCTAGCCATCATTGATCCATTTTTCATTTTCCATTGGTTTTGTCTTGTCTTCCTACACACCTGGTTCCAATCTTTTTCATTACATGCTTTGTATTTAACCCTCTGTTTCCCCTCATGTTCTTGTCGGAGATTGTTTGTGGTTATTGTGTTTCGTGTATTTTGTATTGGTGTGCGACGGGTTAGTTTACCCATGTTATTTTATGTATGTTGGTTTTTGGAGTTTGTTTTTATCTAATTAAACTACTCCAATTACATCAAGTTGGTTTCTCCTGCGCCTGACTTCCCTGCCACCTACACACACGACAATGACACTCTCTAAGGAACAGAATCAGTCATTATGTTAGGTGTGGACGGGGTCTTACTCTCTAAGGAACAGAACCAGTCATTATGTTAGGTGTGGACGGGGTCTTACTCTCTAAGGAACAGAACCAGTCATTATGTTAGGTGTGGATGGGGTCTTACTCTCTAAGGAACAGAACCAGTCATTATGTTAGGTGTGGATGGGGTCTTACTCTCTAAGGAACAAAACCAGTCACACAAGCTATTTTTACCGGTACAGCAGCTCCACACAGCACAAGTCTTAAAATCGTTCAAACAATAACACACAAAAATGAATAATACAAAACTAACTTATAAAAAGAGAGCGCGAGAGGGTGATTAAGGATAGTGTTGAAAAAGAAACGGTGACTGAGTAATAAATATAAAAGTGACTTGAAAAAAGAGACAGAACGAGAGGGTGATTAAAGAGTCCATCGTCCTCAGAAAAAAGGTTGGACAAGAAAGACAAAGAGAGAAGGAGCGAGCAGAAGGAAGAGAGGAGCATGGAAGTATGTGTGTATGAGAGAGAGAAGGAGAGAGAGAGAGAGAGAGAGAGAGAGAGACAGACAGAGAGAGAGAGAGCACACGAAAGGTGCATGAATGATGGTCCCTGCTCAGACAGTTAGTTGGGGACCTTGCTGAATGCTCTCTGTGCCCTGGATATTCCTGCCCGCTCTGTGCTCTCATCCTCCAGAGGACGTCGTTACACTGTACTCTGTCTCTACCAGGACGGCCAGGGAAGATAAATCAGGGCTCCGCAGAGGTTTGTGGAGAGAGCGGTGGATGTTCAGAGAACCTGTTACTACTTCCTTAGCCCAGGAAGGTTAGTTATCCCTGGGGAAGAGCTCAGCAGTTAAGCCAGGCAAGCCAACGAGACCCGGTGGAAGCAAAGAGTAATGTCACAGAGTGTAGTCTGTGATTTTACATGTTAGTCACTGAGCAGACGCTCTTATCCAGAGAGATTTACAAGAGCAATTAGGGTTAAGTGCTTTGCTCAAGTGCACATCGACAGATTGTTCACCTAGCTGGCTCGGGGATTCAAACCAGAGACTTTTCAGTTACTGGCCCAACACTCTTGACTGCTAAGCTACCTGCCGCCCCGTTATCTTTACTCATATGGGTGTCCGAGGGGAGTGTCAAACTTCCTGCTCTGTTAACATCATCTTTTCACGCCGTTTTTACCAGCTTTTTGTCTAATAATAATTTGCTTTTTTATATTAACTTGGAAAAGGCATATTGGACAATGGGGGGAAAAGCCGGCCTCTATACATGAACACTCTTAGAGAAAATGGCTGCAAAACGGTTCTTTGGCTTCTCCATAGGAGAACCCTTCTTGGTTTAAGGCAAGACCCTTTCTGGTTCCAGGTGGAACCCTGTGGAAAGGGTTCTAAATGGCAAGGAAAAGGGTTCTAACTGGAACCAAAAGCGTTCTACCCAAAAAAAAGGTTATTCAAATGGTTCTCCTATGGAGACAGCTGAAGAACCCTTTTAGGTTCTAGATATCAATAATTTTCTGTTCAATATTATCTTCAGAGTTCTGCGTTTTGTTGTGAACTCCGAGACCAAAAAGGCACCTGAACAGCTTCTACCACCAAGACAGAAGACTGCTGAACAGTTGATCAATTGGCTACCCGGACAATTTACAAAGACCCCCTTTATAATTAATTTATTTAATCTTAATTGTTTTGCACTGACCACTTGCACAGGCTCTATGCACACTCACTAGACTCTACACACACACTCACACATACTACACTGACACTCCAACAAACACACACACACTTTCACACTTTGCATATGCTGCCGCTACTCTGTTTATTATACACACATGACCAAAAGTATGTGGACACCTGCTAGTCGAACATCTCATTCCAAAATCATGAGCATTAATATGGAGTTGCCCTTTTCTGCTATAACAGCCTCCACTCTTCTGGGAAGGCTTTCCACTAGATGTCGAAACATTGGTGTTCGATGGGGTTGAGGTCAGGGCTCTGTGCAAGCCAGTCAAGTTCTTCCACACCAATCTTGACAAACAATTTCTATATGGACCTTGCTTTGTGTATGGGACCATTGTCATGCTGAAACAGGAAAGAGCCTTCCCCAAAGTTGGAAGCACAGAATTGTCTAGAATGTCATTGTACATTGTAATGTTAAGATTTCCCTTCACTGGAACTAAGGGGCCTAGCCTGAACCATGAAAAACAGCCCTAGACCATTATTCCTCCTCCACCAAACTTTACAGTTGACACTTTAGAGGTGGCACTGCACCATCGGGCAGGTAGCATTCTCCTGGCATCCGCCAAACCCAGATTCATCCATCGGACTGCCAGATGGTGAAGCGTGATTTATCACTCTTAGAGAACGCGTTTCCACTGCTCCAGAGTCCAATGGCAGCAAGCTTTACACCACTCAAGCTGACACTTGTCATTGCAAATGGTGATCTTAGGCATGTGTGCGGCTGCTCGGCCATGGAAACTCCCAACGAACAGTTATTGTGCTGACGTTGCTTCCAGAGGCAGTTTGGAACTCGGTAGTGAGTGTTGCAACTGAGGACAGATGGTTTTTACACGTTACGCGCTTCAGCACTTGTCGGTCCCATTCTGTGAGCTTCTGTGGCCGAATCCACTAATTTGAAAAGGTGTCCACATACCTTTGTATATATAATGTACATACTGTATTACCTCAATTACCTCCACTACCTGGTACCCCTGCACATTGATTCAGTACTGGTACTCCTTGTATATAGTCTCATTATTACCTCAACTACCTCGTACTCCTGCACATTAACTCAGTACTGGAACTCCTGCACATTAACTCAGTACTGGAACCCCTGCACATTAACTCAGTACTGGTACTCCTGCACATTAACTCAGTACTGGTACTCCTGCACATTAACTCAGTACTGGTACTCCTGAACATTAACTCAGTACTGGAACCCCTGCACATGAACTCAGTACTGGTACTCCTGCACATTAACTCAGTACTGGTACCCCTGCACATTAACTCAGTACTGGTACCCCTGCACATTAACTCAGTACTGGTACCCCTGCACATTAACTCAGTACTGGTACTCCTGCACATTAACTCAGTACTGGTACCCCTGCACATTAACTCAGTACTGGTACTCCTGCACATTAACGCAGTACTGGTACTCCTGCACATTAACTCTGTACTGGTACCCCTGGACATTAACTCAGTACTGGTACCCCTGCACATTACCTCAGTACTGGTACTCCTGCACATTAACTCAGTACTGGTACTCCTGCACATTAACTCAGAACTGGTACTCCTGCACATTAACTCAGTACTGGTACCCCTGCACATTAACTCAGTACTGGTACCCCTGCACATTAACTCAGTACTGGTACCCCTGCACATTAACTCAGTACTGGTACCCCTGCACATTAACTCAGTACTGGTACTCCTGCACATTAACTCAGTACTGGTACCCCTGCACATTACCTCAGTACTGGTACCCCTGCACATTAACTCAGTACTGGTACTCCTGCACATTAACTCAGTACTGGTACCCCTGCACATTAACTCAGTACTGGTACTCCTGGTATAAAGCCTCATTATTGTTTTTATTCTGCTTCTATTTCCTTTTTTATTTAGCAAATATGAATCTTCCTTTTTAACTCGCTGTTGGGAATGGGCTCGTCAGTAGGCATTTCACTGTAAAGTCTCCACCTGTTGTATTCGGCATGTGACCAATACAATTCGATTTTGATTGGATGCTGAATGTCTTTGATGTTGTGTGGGCGTGTCTATGTGTGTAGTAATAGTAAGAATAGTGAATGTTTCTGTGAAAACCACATGGTTAAATTATCATAGCAATAATACATATAGCAGCAAGAGCGCTGGATGCTGAGGAGCCGCTCACATCATTAATGATATTCAAACGTATGCATTCAAAGAGAAAAGAGAAACAAACACTGTGCTTTAATGCTTCATTTGATGAATGGCGTCGATAACAATAGTGTCATATACTGTAACTCTAACATCGGGTCAACAATAAAAATGTCCAATTTCTTCGGGCAAGTCATGCCGATACTACTCTGTGATGTGTATCATTTTTGAGGATGATGTGTTGTATCATCGTGTAACTATTGAGCGTAAGGGTCTGAAATGTCCTGAGTCATGTCACTACAGCAGAAAATATCTGTCATGATTGGTTTTGCTCTTTGTGTCTTTACTGTACTCTTTACTCAAGGGTTAGAATTCTGCACTGGGATCTTTTTGTGCCGAGGGATGTCAGATTGTTTGGGTTAGGATTCTGCACTGGGATCTTTTTGTGCCGAGGGATGACGGATTGTTTGGGTTAGGCCGACTTTGTTAGGCACATTGTGTCACACCCTGATCTGTTTCACCTGTCCTTGTCTCCACCCCCCTCCAGGTGTCTCCCATCTTCCCCATGTGTATTTATACCTGTGTTTTCTGTCTGTCTGTGCCAGTTCATCTTGTTTGTCAAGTCAACCAGCATTTTTCTCTCAGCTCATGCTTTTCCCCAGTCTCTCTTTTTTCTCACCCTCCTGGTTTTGACCTTTGCCTGTCCTGACTCTGAGCCCGCCTGCCTGACCACTCTGCCTGCCCCTGCCCCTGGGCCTGCCTGCCATCCTGTACCTTTGCCCCACCTCTGGATTATTGACATCTGCCTGCCCTTGACCTCTCTTTTGCCTGCCCCTGTTGGATTGATAAACTGTTGTTAATTCGACGTTGTCTGCATCCTGGTCTTACCTTCAAACCTGATACATTGACTGGAAGAGAAAGAGAGAGGGGGTAGAGAGGGAGAGAAAGCGGGGGGTAGAGAGAGGGAGAGAAAGCGGGGGGGTAGAGAGAGAGGGAGAGAGAGCGAGGGGATGTAGAGAGAGAGGGAGAGATACGGCTCAGCTGCTAGCACTCATTACGACTGTAATGCTACTTTATCCACCATCCCGAGATCAACTGCAACAAGACAAAACATCTGCTGAAACTGAATGCCTGCGGACACACAGATCTTCTTTCTTCCGTCTCCTTTTCTGTTTCTCTCTCACTTACTGTCTCTCTCTGTCTCTTACACAGATGAACACAGGCACAAACTCACTGATACACACACACACACACAAACACCAGAAACAAACTCACACACACACACTCTAACAGACAGACATAAACACTCACACAGAAACACACACACACTCAGAGAAACCTGAGAGTCTTTGTAGAGGCAGCCATCTGGTGCAAGGTGTGGATTGCTCTCTCCCTCCTGCAGGTGGCTCTGACGGGGCGTGAAGAGCTGAGATGAGCAGGCTGCATATGGAGGAACTGGTACTGTGACCAAACATATTCTCACAGATACACACAGAAACACACACACAGAAAGATACACACGCACACACACACATAAACAATCACACAAGCACACACACACAGACACACAAACAATCACACACACACACACATTCGAACACACACATACTCACACACACACTCAAAGAAACACACACACACACACATATAAACAATCACACAAGCACACGCACACACACACAATCACACAAGCACACACACACATCCACACACACCCACACACACCACACCCACCACACACACCACACCCAATCACACACACCACACCCACCACACCACACGCCACACCCACCCACACCCACCCACCACCCACACCCACACACACACACACACACACACCACAAACACCACACCCACACCACACACACACCACACCACACCCACACACACACACACCACACCCACACACATACCACACACACACCCACACTGCCCTTTTATGGTTTCACTGCCTGATAGAAATGGCAGATGTCCTCCTATGTCGTGCTGATTCATGTGAGTTGAATTCATCAAGCTGAGAAAAAAATGCTCTCAAATCCACTGACCCATGAAGGTGGAGTGATGGACGGATGAACCAATTCATTAATTTGATTGGATTGATGAGCCTGATAGACAAGCTGTATATCTGGCAAACTGTTGGGAGAATGGTCTCGGATGTTGCAGGATACATAGACAAGATGGTGGGGTGGTACATAGACAGGATGGTGGGGTGGTGAAGGATACATAGACAAGATGGTGGGGTGGTGCAGAATACATAGACAAGATGGTGGGGTGGTGCAGGATACATAGACAAGATGGTGGGATAGTACATAGACAAGATGGTGGGGTGGTGCAGGATACATAGACAAGATGGTGGGGTGGTGCAGGATACATAGACAAGATGGTGGGGTGGTACAGGACACATAGACAAGATGGTGGGATGGTACATAGACAAGATGGTGGGATGGTGCAGGATACATAGACAAGATGGTGGGGTGGTGCAGGATACATAGACAAGATGGTGGGATGGTGCAGGATACATAGACAAGATGGTGGGATGGTGCAGGATACATAGACAAGATGGTGGGGTGGTACATAGACACGATGGTGGGATGGTGCAGGATACATAGACAAGATGGTGGGGTGGTGCAGGATACATAGACAAGATGGTGGGATGTTGCAGGGTACATAGACAAGATGGTGGGATGGTGCAGGATACATAGACAAGATGGTGGGGTGGTACATAGACAAGATGGTGGGGTGGTGCAGGATACATAGACAAGATGGTGGGATGGTGCAGGATACATAGACAAGATGGTGGAATGGTACAGGATACATAGACAAGATGGTGGGATGGTGCAGGATACATAGACAAGATGGTGGGGTGGTGCAGGATACATAGACAAGATGGTGGGGTGCTACAGGACACATAGACAAGATGGTGGGATGGTGCAGGATACATAGACAAGATGGTGGGATGGTGCAGGATACATAGACAAGATGGTGGAATGGTGCAGTATACATAGACAAGATGGTGGAATGGTACAGGATACATAGACAAGATGGTGGGATGGTGCAGGATACATAGACAAGATGGTGGGGTGGTGCAGGATACATAGACAAGATGGTGGGATGGTACATAGACAAGATGGTGGGATGGTACATAGACAAGATGGTGGGATGGTACAGGATACATAGACAAGATGGTGGGGTGGTACAGGATACATAGACAAGATGGTGGTACAGGATACATAGACAAGATGGTGGGATGGTACAGGATACATAGACAATATGGTGGGATGGTACATAGACAATATGGTGGGATGGTACAGGATATATAGACAAGATGGTGGGATGGTACATAGACAAGATGGTGGGATGGTACATAGGCAATATGGTGGGATGGTACATAGACAATATGGTGGGATGGTACATAGACACTATGGTGGGATGGTGCAGGATACATAGACAAGATGGTGGGATGGTACATAGACAAGATGGTGGGATGGTGCAGGATACATAGACAAGATGGTATGGTGGTGCAGGATACATAGACAAGATGGTGGGGTGGTGCAGGATACATAGACAAGATGGTAGGGTGGTGCAGGATACATAGACAAGATGGTAGGATGGTACAGGATAAATAGACAAGATGGTGGGATGGTACAGGATACATAGACAAGATGGTGGGATGGTACATAGACAATATGGTGGGATGGTACATAGACACTATTGTGGGATGGTGCAGGATACATAGACAAGATGGTGGGATGGTACATAGACAAGATGGTGGGATGGTGCAGGATACATAGACAAGATGGTGGGATGGTGCAGGATACATAGACAAGATGGTGGGATGGTGCAGGATACATAGACAAGATGGTGGGATGGTGCAGGATACATAGACAAGATGGTAGGGTGGTGCAGGATACATAGACAATATGGTGGGATGGTGCAGGATTCATAGACAAGATGGTGGGATGGTACAGGATACATAAACAAGATATTGGGATGGTACAGGATACATAGACAAGATATTGGGATGGTACAGGATACATAGACAAGATGGTAGGATGGTACAGGATAAATGGACAAGATGGTAGGATGGTACAGGATAAATAGACAAGATGGTGGGATGGTACATAGACAAGATGGTGGGATGGTACAGGATACATAGACAAGATGGTGGGATGGTACATAGACAAGATGGTGGGATGGTACATGAGACAAGCACACATGACATGGCATAATAATTCAGGCATGACTGTACATCACTTCGGATGAAAACACGTATGCTATTTTACATGTCCATTTCAAGCTCCATTCATGTTTTATCTACTAAATGTAAATAGATAAAAATGTGTAAAGTATTGAGCCAGGTGAGAACAGGAGCATCTTAACGAGTGTGTGTGGTCAATCAAAGTGGAGCTGATATGAAGTTGGTGTCACGTTCGTTGGAATGATCGGACCAAGGCGCAGCGTGATTAGCGTTCCACATATTTATTATAAAGTGAAACTAAGCAAAATACAAAAACAATAAACCAAACGTGACTACAGCGGTGCTACATACACTTACTCAAAATACAATATCCCATATCCCACAAGTGGAAAACATGCTACTTAAGTATGATCCCCAATTAGAGACAACGATTACCAGCTGCCTCTAATTGGGAGTCATACACAATCACCAACATAGAAAAACAAACCTAGAACCCCACATAGAAATAATAAACTAGACTAACCCCCCCAGTCACGCCCTGACCTACTCTACCATAGAAAATAAAAGCTTTCTATGGTCAGGACGTGACAGCTGGGTCCTGTTGATTTTTCAGACAGTGTGTTAGTAACCAAAGTGGAGCTAATATCAGGTTAGTCCTGTTAGTATTTCAGACAGTGTGTTAGTAACCAAAGTGGAGCTGATATCCGGGTTGGTCCTGTTAGTATTTCAGACAGTGTGTTAGTAACCAAAGTGGAGCTGATATCCGGTTGGTCCTGTTAGTATTTCAGACAGTGTGTTAGTAACCAAAGTGGAGCTGATATCAGGTTGGTCCTGTTAGTATTTCAGACAGTGTGTTAGTAACCAAAGTGGAGCTGATATCAGGTTGGTCCTGTTAGTATTTCAGACAGTGTGTTAGTAACCAAAGTGGAACTGATATCAGGTTGGTCCTGTTAGTATTTCAGACAGTGTGTTAGTAACCAAAGTGGAGCTGATATCAGGTTGGTCCTGTTAGTATTTCAGACAGTGTGTTAATAACCAAAGTGGAGCTGATATCAGGTTGGTCCTGTTAGTATTTCAGACAGTGTGTTAGTAACCAAAGTGGAACTGATATCAGGTTGGTCCTGTTAGTATTTCAGACAGTGTGTTAGTAACCAAAGTGGAGCTGATATCAGGTTGGTCCTGTTAGTATTTCAGACAGTGTGTTAGCAACCAAAGTGGAACTGATATCAGGTTGGTCCTGTTGATTTTTCAGACAGTGTGTCAGTAAGTGTGAGCGCTTGGCTGCACACCAAGCCTTCCGATCCGTACTGATGTCACGGGTAATTGTTCCGGGCCCCAGCTCTAATTTTGATCAGAAATAATTGTAGCATGTACTAAGCTGCAGGATGTTCTGGGCGTATCGAGCGACAGAGCTGGGCTTCCTCGAGATTAAAATGTCACGGCACAAAAGTCCTCAGAAAGCGGAGAGAAAGGGGGGCCTATGCCACAACTCAAAATCACAGAGACACGTCTATGAATTATTCAACAGGGCTTGGTTCAAATGGGTTCTAATCAGCATCTGAGGAACGCCACATAGGCAGTGTTTCTGCCAAGAGGGTTAACTCCTGAACTCAACGTTGACTATTATCTGTCACCAAAGGTCACACCTGAGATTTTAAGGTAGGTTTACAATGTCAAAACAATACTTAATCAGAACGAATCAGAATTGATCAGCTTAACTTTTGACCAATGGTGGTAGACTGACAGTGAATAGAATTGATCAGCTTAACTTTTGACCAATGGTGGTAGACTGACAGTGAATAGAATTGATCAGCTTAACTTTTGACCAATGGTGATGGACTGGCGTTGAATGGATTTAAATTAAATCATGCTGCGAAGTGAATTGACTTTGGATAATAGTGTATTATTTGTCCTTTACTGCGCAATAAGGTGCTCCGATTTCTTGTTACACACTAAGACGTGTGAAAAACTATGTTGTGTAATTGCAGATATGGATTTTCCAATAACATTTCTGTAAAAGGCATGACATAAGATTGTCTATACTTCTGTGCTCTGCTAGCTAGAGGCCACATCAGCCCTCATACAGAGTTATGCATTGTGGGTTTTTAACCAGCTAGAGGCCACATCAGCTCTTATACATAGACAGTCATGCGTTGGGGATTTTTAAACCACCGGATGAATGAAATACTGTTCTCAGGACTGGTAACAGACTCACAAGCATCTTGGCATAACAAATATGTATTTAATATTGCCGGCTCGCTACCTAATCTTTAATTATCATTTTTTGGAGTTATGACAACCCAGAAACATACAGAAATGTAGTCATTCAAAAATCACCAGCCAGGGCCGACAAGTAG
>NC_042968.1:46443643-46523643 GCF_901001165.1 Salmo trutta
CACCCTCCCAACCCCATCACACCACTTCTCCTCAATCACATCACCTCTCCTCAACCCCATCACGTCATACCACTCTCCTCAACCCCATCACACCACTTCTCCTCAACCCCATCACACCACCTCTCCTCAACCCCATCACACCCCTCTCCTCAACCCCACCACCTCTCCTCAACCCCATCACACCACTTCTCCTAAACCCCATCACATCACACCACCTCTCCTCAACCACACTCCACCTCTTCTCAACCCCATCACACCACTCTCCTCAACCCCATCACGTCATACCACCTCTCCTCAACCCCATCACACAACCCTCTTCTCAACCCCATCACACCACTTCTCCTCAACCCCATCACATCACCTCTCCTCAACCCCATCACCTCTCCTCAACCCTATCACCTCTCCTCAACCCCATCACCTCTCCTCATCCCCAAAACACCACCTCTCCTCAACCCCCATCACACCACCTCTCCTCAACCCCATCACACAACCTCTCCTCAACCACATCACACCACCTCTCCTCAACCACATCACCTCTCAACCCCATCACACCACTTCTCCTCAACCCCATTATCTCTCTTCAACCCCATCACACCACCTCTCCTCAACCCCATCACCTCTCCTCAACCCCATCACCTCTCCTCAACCCCATCACATCACACCACCTCTCCTCAACCCCATTCACACCAATTCTCCTCAACCCCATCACACCACTTCTCCTCAACCCCATCACCTCTCCTCAACCCCATCACCTCAACCACATCACATCACCTCAACCCCATCACACCACCTCTCCTCAACCCCATCACACCACCTCTCCTCCACCCATCACACCACCTCTCCTCAACCCCATCACACCACTTCTCCTCAACCCCATCACCTCTCCTCAACCCCATCACACCAAATCTCCTCAACCCCATCACACCACCTCTCCTCAACCCCATCACACCACTTCTCCTCAACCCCATCACCTGTCCTCAACCCCATCACACCAACTCTCCTCAACCCCATCACACCACTTCTCCTCAACCCCATCACCTCTCCTCAACCCCATCACACCAACTCTCCTCAACCCCATCACACCATCTCTCCTCAACCACATCACACCACCTCTCCTCAACCCTTATACATCACCTCTCCTCAACCCCATCACATCACCTCTCCTCAACCCCACCACCTCTCCTCAACCCCATCACACCACTTCTCCTCAACCCCATCACCTCTCCTCAACCCCATCACACCAACTCTCCTCAACCCCATCACCTCTCCTCAACCACATCACACCACCTCTCCTCAACCCTTATACATCACCTCTCCTCAACCCCATCACATCACCTCTCCTCAACCCCACCACCTCTCCTCAACCCCATCACACCACTTCTCCTCAACCCCATCACCTCTCCTCAACCCCCATCACCTCTCCTCAACCCCATCACACCAACTCTCCTCAACCCCATCACACCATCTCTCCTCAACCACATCACACCACCTCTCCTCCACCCCATCACACCACCTCTCCTCAACCCCATCACACCACTTCTCCTCAACCCCAACCCCATCACCTCTCCTCAACCCCATCACACCAAATCTCCTCAACCCCATCACACCACCTCTCCTCACCCCATCACACCACTTCTCCTCAACCCCATCACCTCTCCTCAACCCCATCACACCAACTCTCCTCAACCCCATCACACCACTTCTCCTCAACCCCATCACCTCTCCTCAACCCCATCACACCAACTCTCCTCAACCCCATCACACCATCTCTCCTCAACCACATCACACCACCTCTCCTCAACCCTTATACATCACCTCTCCTCAACCCCATCACAACACCTCTCCTCAACCCCACCACCTCTCCTCAACCCCATCACACCACTTCTCCTCAACCCCATCACCTCTCCTCAACCCCATCACACCAACTCTCCTCAACCCCATCACACCAACTCTCCTCAACCCCATCACCTCTCCTCAACCACATCACACCACCTCTCCTCAACCCTTATACATCACCTCAACCCCATCACATCACCTCTCCTCAACCCCACCCACCTCTCCTCAACCCCATCACACCACTTCTCCTCAACCCCATCACCTCTCCTCAACCCCATCACCTCTCCTCAACCCCATCACACCAACTCTCCTCAACCCCATCACACCATCTCTCCTCAACCACATCACACCACCTCTCCTCAACCCTTATACATCACCTCTCCTCAACCCCATCACATCACCTCTCCTCAATCCCACCACCTCTCCTCAACCCCACCACCTCTCCTCAACTCCATCACACCAATTCTCCTCAACCCCATCACACCACTTCTCCTCAACCCCATCACCTTTCCTCAACCCCACCACCTCTTCTCAACCCCATCACGTCATACCACCTCTCCTCAACCCCATCACACAACCTCTTCTCAACCCCATCACACCACTTCTCCTCAACCCCATCACATCACCTCTCCTCAACCCCATCACCTCTCCTCAACCCTATCACCTCTCCTCAACCCCATCACCTCTCCTCATCCCCAAAACACCATCTCTCCTCAACCCCCATCACACCACCTCTCCTCAACCCCATCACACAACCTCTCCTCAACCACATCACACCACCTCTCCTCAACAACATCACCTCTCAACCCCATCACACCACTTCTCCTCAACCCCATTATCTCTCCTCAACCCCATCACACCACCTCTCCTCAACCCCAACCCCATCCCACCACCTCTCCTCAACCCCACCACCTCTCCTCAACCCCACCACCTCTCCTCAACCCCATTCACACCAATTCTCCTCAACCCCATCACACCACTTCTCCTCAACCCCATCACCTCTCCTCAACCCCATCACCTCTCCTCAACCCCATCACCTCAACCCCATCACCCCACCTCAACCCCACCACATCTCCTCAACCCCATCACACCACCTCTCCTCAACCCCATCACACCACCTCTCCTCAACCCCATCACACCACTTCTCCTCAACCCCATCACCTCTCCTCAACCCCATCACACCAACTCTCCTCAACCCCATCACACCAACTCTCCTCAACCCCATCACACCACCTCTCCTCAACCCCATCACACCACCTCTCCTCAACCCCATCACACCACTTCTCCTCAACCCCATCACCTCTCCTCAACCCCATCACACCAACTCTCCTCAACCCCATCACACCACTTCTCCTCAACCCCATCACCTCTCCTCAACCCCATCACACCAACTCTCCTCAACCCCATCACACCATCTCTCCTCAACCATATCACACCACCTCTCCTCAACCCTTATACATCACCTCTCCTCAACCCCATCACATCACCTCTCCTCAACCCCACCACCTCTCCTCAACCCCACCACCTCTCCTCAACCCCATCACACCACTTCTCCTCAAACCCCATCACACCACCTCTCCTCAAACCCATCACACCACTTCTCCTCAACCCCATCACACCACCTCTCCTCAACCCCATCACATCACCTCTCCTCAACCCCATCACACCACCTCTCCTCAACCCCATCACATCACCTCTCCTCAACCCCATCACATCACCTCTCCTCAACCCCATCACACCACCTCTCCTCAACCCCATCACACCACTTCTCCTCAACCCCATCACCTCTCCTCAACCCCATCACCTCTCCTCAACCCCATCACACCACCTCTCCTCAACCCCAACCCCATCACCTCTCCTCAACCCCATCACACCACCTCACCCCCATCACACCACCTCTCCTCACCCCCATCACCTCTCCTCAACCCCATCACACCAACTCTCCTCAACCCCATCACACCAACTCTCCTCAACCCCATCACACCATCTCTCCTCAACCACATCACACCACCTCTCCTCAACCCTTATACATCACCTCTCCTCAACCCCATCACATCACCTCTCCTCAACCCCACCACCTCTCCTCAACCCCATCACACCACTTCTCCTCAACCCCATCACCTCTCCTCAACCCCATCACCTCTCCTCAACCCCATCACACCAACTCTCCTCAACCCCATCACACCATCTCTCCTCAACCACATCACACCACCTCTCCTCAACCCTTATACATCACCTCTCCTCAACCCCATCACATCACCTCTCCTCAACCCCACCAACTCTCCTCAACCCCACCACCTCTCCTCAACTCCATCACACCAATTCTCCTCAACCCCATCACACCACTTCTCCTCAACCCCATCACCTTTCCTCAACCCCACCACCTCTTCTCAACCCCATCACGTCATACCACCTCTCCTCAACCCCATCACACAACCTCTTCTCAACCCCATCACACCACTTCTCCTCAACCCCATCACATCACCTCTCCTCAACCCCATCACCTCTCCTCAACCCTATCACCTCTCCTCAACCCCATCACCTCTCCTCATCCCCAAAACACCATCTCTCCTCAACCCCCATCACACCACCTCTCCTCAACCCCATCACACAACCTCTCCTCAACCACATCACACCACCTCTCCTCAACCACATCACCTCTCAACCCCATCACACCACTTCTCCTCAACCCCATTATCTCTCCTCAACCCCATCACACCACCTCTCCTCAACCCCAACCCCATCCCACCACCTCTCCTCAACCCCACCACCTCTCCTCAACCCCACCACCTCTCCTCAACCCCATTCACACCAATTCTCCTCAACCCCATCACACCACTTCTCCTCAACCCCATCACCTCTCCTCAACCCCATCACCTCAACCACATCACATCACCTCAACCCCATCACCCCACCTCAACCCCACCACATCTCCTCAACCCCATCACACCACCTCTCCTCAACCCCATCACACCACCTCTCCTCAACCCCATCACACCACTTCTCCTCAACCCCATCACCTCTCCTCAACCCCATCACACCAACTCTCCTCAACCCCATCACACCACCTCTCCTCAACCCCATCACACCACTTCTCCTCAACCCCATCACCTCTCCTCATCCCCATCACACCAACTCTCCTCAACCCCATCACACCACTTCTCCTCAACCCCATCACCTCTCCTCATCCCCATCACACCAACTCTCCTCAACCCCATCACACCATCTCTCCTCAACCACATCACACCACCTCTCCTCCACCCTTATACATCACCTCTCCTCAACCCCATCACATCACCTCTCCTCAACCCCATCACATCACCTCTCCTCAACCCCACCACCTCTCCTCAACCCCATCACACCACTTCTCCTCAAACCCCATCACACCACCTCTCCTCAAACCCATCACACCTCTTCTCCTCAACCCCATCACACCACCTCTCCTCAACCCCATCACATCACCTCTCCTCAACCCCATCACACCACCTCTCCTCAACCCCATCACATCACATCACCTCTCCTCAACCACATCACATCACCTCTCCTCAACCCCATCACACCACCTCTCCTCAACCCCATCACACCACTTCTCCTCAACCCCATCACCTCTCCTCAACCCCATCACCTCTCCTCAACCCCATCACACCACCTCTCCTCAACCCCATCACCTCTCCTCAACCCCATCACACCACCTCAACCCCATCACACCACCTCTCCTCACCCCCATCACATCACCTCAACCCCATCACATCACCTCAACCCTCCTCTACTCGCCTCCCTTCAGTAAACAGGGGATGTTGCACATGAATATGATCCTAATATAACGCCTGCCTGAGACCCTGCTCTGTTTCACGAGGTTGCCAGGTCCACATCAAACCTCCCTCTGTGTCCAGAGGTTGCCAGGTCCATATCAAACCTCCCTCTGTGTCCAGAGGTTGCCAGGTCCACATCAAACCTCCCTCTGTGTCCAGAGGTTGCCAGGTCCACATCAAACCCCCTTCTGTGTCCAGAGGTTGCCAGGTCCACATCAAACCTCCCTCTGTGTCCAGAGGTTGCCAGGTCCACATCAAACCTTCCTCTGTGTCCAGAGGTTGCCAGGTCCACATCAAACCTCCCTCTGTGTCCAGAGGTTGCCAGGTCCAGATCAAACCTCCTTCTGTGTCCAGAGGTTGCCAGGTCCACATCAAACCCTGCTGCGTGTCCAGAAGTTGCCAGGTCCACTTCAAACCCCCCACCTGTGTCCAGAGGTTGCCAGATCCACATCAAACCCTGCTGCGTTTCCAGAAGTTGCCAGGTCCACTTCAAACCCCCCACCTGTGTCCAGAGGTTGCCAGGTCCACATCAAACCTCCCTTTGTGTCCAGAGGTTGCCAGGTCCATATGAAACCCTGCTGTGTGTCTAGAGGTTGCCAGGTCCACATGAAACCCCGCTGTGTGTCTAGAGGTTGCCAGGTCCACATCAAACCCCACTGTGCGTCTAGAGGTTGCCAGGTCCACATGAAACCCCGCTGTGTGTCTAGAGGTTGCCAGGTCCACATCAAACCCCACTGTGCAACTAGAGGTTGCCAGGTCCACATCAAACCTGCCTCTGTGTCCAGAAGATGCCAGGTCTACATCAAACCCCATTCCCTCCAGAGGAATGAATTTCCATTTCATAATGGAGAGGAGATTTCATTAAGCCTCTATGATATACATCGTGTAATTGTAATTATTTCCAGGTTCTACCTGTTAGTGGGGCGGGGTTTCAATGTGTCCATCAGATCCATTTTATCCGTGTACCTGTTGGATGCTCTGGGAGGACAAGTGCGGGGACAGTGTGGCCTAATCCTAATTTTGGGGTGGCAGGTAGCCTAGTAGTTAGAGCCTTGGGCCAGTAACCGAAAGGTTGCTGGTTTGAATCCCTGAGCTGATAAGGTAAAAATCTGTCGTTCTGCCCCTGAACAAGACTGTTCCCTGGTAGGCCATCCTTGTTAATAAGAATTTGTTCTTAACAGACTTTCCAAGTTAAATAAAGGTTAAATTAAAAGAAATGTAATGCAAAGTCCATGACCAAGTTTGTAAGTGTGCTGGTGGTGTGAGTGCCCGTCTCCCTGCAGACCACTCTCCTTCTCCCTGCAGACCACTCTCCTTCTCCGACCACTCTCCTTCTCCCTGCAGACCACTCTCCTTCTCCCTGCAGACCACTCTCCTTCTCCCTGCAGACCACTCTCCTTCTCCCTGCAGACCACTCTCCTTCTCCCTGCAGACCACTCTCCTTCTCCCTGCAGCACGCCTTTCAATCATGCACTTTGTAAATTATTTTGCAATAGTAAACTTTTTATCCATTCCCTGTATCAAGGCAAGCAGCATTCACTATTTTGAGACTACCATACATTTTCCACAACAACAAATAATCGGAGTGCTCCACACGTCAACCATTATCTTCAGCGCTATCGCTCAAATAACAAGCTATCCAATAAGATTCAATACCAGATTTCATATAGCAATTTACAAAGTGCATGAAGTTGAAAGGCGTGCTCCAGGGAGAAGGAGACCAATCTCCAGGGAGAGGGGCACTCACACCACCAGTACACTTACAAACTTGTTCATGGACTTTGGATTAGGCCACACCGTCCCTGCTCTTGTCCTCTCAGAGCATCCAACACGTACACGAGTAAGATTTATAAAAAAAAAGATATACAAATAAATACATTTAAAAAAGGAGCTGCTGGACACAGATAAACACTGGGCATTTAAATGTAAAACCCCGCCCAACTCTAACAGGTAGCACCTGAAAATAATCACAATTAGTTGACACGTCACACCTCTTTTGTTTGTCTGCATCTGTCTTCCTGGCTATAGAGTACCACAGTATGAGTCATAATACCCATAAAACCTAGCGGTCAAACAAGGAAATGATTCCAATCATTTTTCCACCATTCATTTTTCCCATAGGGGATTTTAGAAACATTTAAAATAAGGGCTGTGTTTCGTGTATGCTTACCATGGCGTGACGTTTTGAAAACCGTGTAAATCTCTCTAGGACAAGGTGACCTTTATCAATATATTCGCCTGTATTTACCCCACCAAAATGAAATGCTAATTAGCTGCTAATGTGGCTATCATAAAGAACTACAAATGCCATGATGATCTGGACGAGACTGACAAATCTAGGCAAAGGTATTAACTATCTATTATTAGCTACATTTTGAAATTAATAAATTGGCAACATTTCTTTAAATGGACAATTCTGTGAACTGTCTTGTGCAAGTTTTACATTGGCACAATACCTATTAGCAAAGGTGGCAGCTAGAGATGACCTGCAGTAGCTTGCTGGGATTTTTAGTCTTGCATGATGTCTACTTTGATGGTAATTAGCATTTTAGAATCTGACAATAAATAGAGCTGAAAATATTGATAATTCACCTTGTCCGAGAGAGATTTCATGTACATGGTTATCAAAACGTCACACAGGGGTAAGCCTACATAAAACACAGCCCGAATTTAAGTGCTTCTAAAATTCCATATTGGAAAAATGAATGGTGTAAAAAACGATTGAAACCATTTCCCTGTTTGACTGCTAGGTTTTATGGGTATTATGACACCTCCACTGTGGGGCTGTATACCCCTCAACTTGTTAAATGTGTTATGATTGTAAGAAAGTGGAGCCAAAATGGAGTGCACTATCCGGCAAAGTGAGAAAATATTTTCTCCCTCTTGTTGACGGCTTTCTAAATATGTACATCTCCAAAGCATGTTACTGCCAGGGCTGCTATTAGAACGGCTGAGAATAATCTGAAAATTGTCAAGATGCAAGGTTTCTGACACATGGTACAAATAATAGACCTTCTCTGCCAAATCCTCTTCGCCTTGCTCAATTTGTTGGCCGAAAATGCAACCTTTACTAATGTTGATGAAATGTAAAAAAAAAACATGAGGCAAGCATCTGTCAGACAATGAATAAACATCACTATGGCAATGAACTGCTCTTTTATCGAGGTGACTCGGTTCTGTATGTTCACCAAAAACATTTTCAATAAAAAGTTCACTGACATTGAATTTAATTTGATGTTTTATTCAGACACACACATGCATGTCAATCATAGTTAACCCTGTTTATGATTCACACACCTCCACATTCACACAGTCGGCTACACAGAAAACATCTCTTTACCTTCAGATGAAGAGGAGAGGAGTTTTATTTTATTTTTTAAGTAATTGTCACTGTTGTCGTCGGTGATGGAGGACCAAAACGCAGCAGGTATGTTTATGCTCATCTTGCTGATTATTTATTTTCAAAATGAATACCAAAATAACAAAACACAAGAACTAACAAACGAACAACAACAAACAGTCTGGCAAAGCATAAGGCTCAACACAGAACAATCACCCACGAATCACAAACACACCCCAATATATGGGACTCTCAATCAAAGGCAAAGAGAAAACACCTGCCTTCAATTGAGAGTCCCAACCCCAATTAATCACCCATAGACATACACTCACTAGATTCCACATAGACATACATAAACCTAGACCATAAACCAAAACCCCGGAAATACTAAATCAAACACCCTTTAAACAAACACACCACCCTGAACCACATAAAACAAATACCCTCTGCCACGTCCTGGCCAAACTACAATACTAATTAACCCTTATACTGGCCAGGACGTGACAGTACCCCCCCCCCTTAAAGGTGCTAACCCCGGAAGCACCTTTAAAACAAAAAACAAAACCAAAACAACAACCCCAAACAACAAAACAAAAATTCCCCTCTACTAAAGGGAGGGAAGGGAGGGTGGCTGCCGTCAACGACGGCACTGTGCTACACCCCCCCTCCCCAACCCACCTATATCAGGAGGTGGCTCCGGTTCTGGCCGTTCCGGGCAGTCGGGCCACTCTGGCAGTTCGGGGCAGTCTGGGCAGTCTGGCAGCTCGGGACAGTCTGGCAGCTCGGGACAGTCTGGGCAGCTCGGGACAGTCTGGGCAGCTCGGGACAGTCTGGGCAGCTCGGGACAGTCTGGGCAGCTCGGGACAGTCTGGGCAGTCTGGCAGCTCGGGACAGTCTGGGCAGTCTGGCAGCTCGGGACAGTCTGGGCAGTCTGGCAGCTCGGGACAGTCTGGGCAGTCTGGCAGCTCGGGACAGTCTGGGCAGTCTGGCAGCTCGGGACAGTCTGGGCAGTCTGGCAGCTCGGGACAGTCTGGGCAGTCTGGCAGCTCGGGACAGTCTGGGCAGTCTGGCCACTCCGGCAGTTCAGGGCAGTCTGGCCACTCCGGCAGTTCAGGGCAGTCTGGCCACTCCGGCAGTTCAGGGCAGTCTGGCCACTCCGGCAGTTCAGCGAAAGTCTGGCCACTCCGGCAGTTCAGCGAAAGTCTGGCCACTCCGGCAGTTCAGCGAAAGTCTGGCCACTCCGGCAGTTCAGCGAAAGTCTGGCCACTCCGGCAGTTCAGCGAAAGTCTGGCCACTCCGGCAGTTCCGCGAAAGTCTGGCCACTCCGGCAGTTCCGCGAAAGTCTGGCCACTCCGGCAGTTCAGCGAAAGTCTGGCCACTCCGGCAGTTCAGCGAAAGTCTGGCCACTCCGGCAGTTCAGCGCAGTCTGGCCACTCCGGCAGTTCCGCGAAAGTCTGGCCACTCCGGCAGTTCCGCGAAAGTCTGGCCACTCCGGCAGTTCAGCGAAAGTCTGGCCACTCCGGCAGTTCAGCGAAAGTCTGGCCACTCCGGCAGTTCAGCGAAAGTCTGGCCACTCCGGCAGTTCAGCGCAGTCTGGCCACTCCGGCAGTTCAGCGCAGTCTGGCCACTCCGGCAGTTCAGCGCAGTCTGGCCACTCCGGCAGTTCAGCGCAGTCTGGCCACTCCGGCAGTTCAGCGCAGTCTGGCCACTCCGGCAGTTCAGCGCAGTCTGACCTCTCTGGCGACTGTTGACTGGCGGGCAGCTCTGACGACTGTTGACTGGCGGGCAGCTCTGACGACTGTTGACTGGCGGTCAGCTCTGGTGACGGTTGACTGGCGGGCAGCTCTGACGACTGTTGACTGGCGGGCAGCTCTGACGACTGTTGACTGGCGGCGGGCAGCTCTGACGACTGTTGACTGGCGGGCAGCTCTGACGACTGTTGACTGGCGGGCAGCTCTGGCGACTGTTGACTGGCGGGCAGCTCCTGCCCCGTCACACAGCCCTTGTGCCCCCCCCTAAAAAATTCTTGGGGGTGCCTCCCGGTCTCCCAGTCCTTGCCAGCCTTCTTCCGCTGCTTGGTCCTTAGTTGGTGGGTGATTCTGTCACGGTTGTCGTCGGTGATGGAGGACCAAAACGCAGCAGGTATGTTTATGCTCATCTTGCTGATTATTTATTTTCAAAATGAATACCAAAATAACAAAACACAAGAACTAACAAACGAACAACAACAACAAACAGTCTGGCAAAGCATAAGGCTCAACACAGAACAATCACCCACGAATCACAAACACACCCCAATATATGGGACTCTCAATCAAAGGCAAAGAGAAAACACCTGCCTTCAATTGAGAGTCCCAACCCCAATTAATCACCCATAGACATACACTCACTAGATTCCACATAGACATACATAAACCTAGACCATAAACCAAAACCCCGGAAATACTAAATCAAACACCCTTTAAACAAACACACCACCCTGAACCACATAAAACAAATACCCTCTGCCACGTCCTGACCAAACTACAATACTAATTAACCCTTATACTGGCCAGGACGTGACAGTAATAACCAAGGTGTTTCGGCTTTTGGCCTTCTTCAGGGTTTGACCCTTCAGATGATCCTGTGTTGTAAAAACTATATAGAACTTGTTCCTTTGCTGTTATTGGACATGCCTACTAGTGGTCAGGGAACTCTTAAACGCTACAATGAAAATCAGTACACAGCCTCCGGCTGGTGTGTGTGTGTCAAACTGCCTGTGCTAACTCATTTCTCTCTCACATACACTACCACAAGGTTTACACTGTCCTTGCATTTCAAGGGTCTGTCTCCCTTCCTCAGTCTGGGTTGAGTCATACCTCTGTCTCCTTTCCTCAGTCTGGGTTGATCATACCTCTGTCTCCTTTCCTCAGTCTGGGTTGAGTCATACCTCTGTCTCCTTTCCTCAGTCTGGGTTGAGTCATGCCTCTGTCTCCTTTCCTCAGTCTGGGTTGAGTCATACATCTGTCTCCTTTCCTCAGTCTGGGTTGAGTCATACCTCTGTCTCCTTTCCTCAGTCTGGGTTGAGTCATACCTCTGTCTCCTTTCCTCAGTCTGGGTTGAGTCATACCTCTGTCTCCTTTCCTCAGTCTGGGTTGAGTCATAACTCTGTCTCCTTTCCTCAGTCTGGGTTGAGTCATACCTCTGTCTCCTTTCCTCAGTCTGGGTTGAGTCATACCTCTGTCTCCTTTCCTCAGTCTGGGTTGAGTCATGAGTTATAGCTCTGCACTGATGAGATATCCAGGACTTGGAAAGATGTATTCTGTGCATTGAATAATTCAAGGAGGGAGGAAAAACACTTTGTTTTGTTTGTCTTGCAGACTGGGGCCCTCAGGGCGAAGTGAGAGTATGGCTACTGATGGACAGGCAGGAAGGAAGGAAGACCAGAGATGGATTCACAACCGTTGCCATTGCTCTACTCCAAATACAGCATGCCAAATGGATCTACAATTTTGCTATTTTTAAGTGATATAGTTACCATCCAACATTGTATTGATAATTACATTGATAACTATTGAAATATACTACTTGGTTTTTGATTGACGTAAGAATAGAAACACCTGAAAAAGCGACTTTTTTACCCATTTTTCTCATAACCATACCATGCAATACTACCAAACCAAACCATACTAAACTCAGCAAAAAAAGAAACATCCCTTTTTCAGGACCCTGTCTTTCATACCGGACTATAAGCCGCAACTTTTTTCCCACGCTTTGAACCCCGTGGCTTAAACAATGACGCGGCTAATATATGGATTTTTCCCGCTTTCAATTTTTTTTTCTCCAAAAAAACACATTCTGTGACGTGCTCAGTTTTTTGGCGGCATGAAGCTTTCATTAGACCAATGAAATTGCCGAACGGGTTAAGGTCAAACAACTTTTTTGTTTACTGTTTAGATTAAATCGAGCGCTCTCAAACTTCCCATCATTCTGATTACGGTAGTCATTTTGTCACCCTCATCATGGCAAAGACACGGAGAAATGCATATGATGCAGCTTTCAAGTTGAAGGTGATTGATCTGGCTGTTGGAAAAGGAAATAGAGCTGCTGCACGGGAGCTTGGTCTTAATGAGTCGATGATAAGGCGTTGGAAACAGCAGCGTGAGGAATTGACTCAGTTCAAAAAGACAACTAAAGCTTACTGCAAATTTTTTCTTTTTTGTTACAAGCCGTGTTTCGTTAAAGCCTATTTATTTTTGTTACAAGCCGTGTTTCGTTAAAGCCTATTTATTTTTGTTACAAGCCGTGTTTCGTTAAAGCCTATTTATTTTTGTTACAAGCCGTGTTTCGTTAAAGCTTGTGTAAAGTACATTTGTTTCAATGTACCGGTAGGCACCTGCGGCTTATAGACATGTGCGGCTTATTTATGTTCAAAATAATATTTTTTTTTTAAAATTCAGTGTGTGTTCCTTATAGAAGTATAATTTCATTCTAGTTCTGTTGTTTATATTCAGGTGCGCTTAATAGTCCGGAAATTACGGTGATTCGTAAAAATCCAAATAACTTCACAGATCTTCATTGTAAAAGGTTTAAACACTGTTTCCCATGCTTGTTTAATGAACCATAAGCAATTAATGAACATGCACCTGTGGAAAGGTCGTTAAGACACTAACAGCTTTTAAGGTCAATTAAGGTCACAGTTACGAAAACTTAGGACACTAAAGAGGCCTTTCTACTGACTGAAAAACACCAAAAGAAAGATGCCAGGGTCCCTGCTCATCTGCGTGAACGTGCCTTAGGCATGCTGCAAGGAGGCATGAGGACTGCAGATGTGGCCAGGGCAATAAATTGCAATGTCCGTACTGTGAGACGCCTAAGACAGCGCTACAGGGAGACAGGACGGACAGCTGATCGTCCTCACAGTGGCAGACGACGTGTAACAACACCTGCACAGGATCGGTACATCCGAACATCACACCTGCGGGACAGGTACAGGATATTAACAACAACTGCCCAACTTACACCAGGAACACATAATCCCTCCATCAGTGGTCAGACTGTCCGCAATAGGCTGAGAGAGGCTGGACTGAGGGCTTGTAGGCCTGTTGTAAGGCAGGTCCTCACCAGACATCACCGGCAACAATGTCACCTATGGGCACAAACCCACCGTTGCTGGACTAGACAGGACTGGCAAAAAGTGCTCTTCACTGACGAGTCGCGGTTTTGTCTCACCAGGGGTGATGGTCGGATTTGCATTTATCGTCAAAGGAATGAGCGTTACACCGAGACCAGTACTCTGGAGCGGGATCGATTTGGAGGTGGAGGGTCCGTCATGGTCTGGGGCGGCGTGTCACAGCATCATCGGACTGAGCTTGTTGTCATTGCAGGCAGTCTCAACGCTGTGCGTCACAGGGAAGACATCCTCCTCCCTCATTTGGTACCCTTCTTGCAGGCTCATCCTGACATGACCCTCCAGCATGACAATGCCACCAGCCATACTGCTCATTCTGTGCGTGAGTTCCTGCAAGACAGGAATGTCAGTGTTCTGCCATGGCCAGCGAAGAGCCCGGATCTCAATCCCATTCAGCAAGTCTGGGACCTGTTGAATCGGAGGGCGATGGCTAGGGGCATTCCCCCTAGAAATGTCCGGGAACTTGCAGGTGCCTTGGTGGAAGAATGGGGTAACATCTCACAGCAAGAACTGGCAAATCTGGTGCAGTCCATGAGGAGGAGAGCACTGCAGTACTTAATGCAGCTGGTGGCCACACCAGATACTGACTGTTACTTTTGATTTTGACCCCCCTTTTTTCAGGGACACATTATTCCATTTATGTTAGTCACATGTCTGTGGAACGTGTTCAGTTTATGTCTCAGTTGTTGAATCTTGTTATGTTCATGCAAATATTTACACGTTACATTTGCTGAAAATAAATGCAGCTGACAGTGAGAGGATGTTTCTTTTTTTGCTCAGTTTATAACCTTGACTCACCTGACCTGATCTTTCTTTACCTTCCTCCTTACTGAGATCTATCATCATGGAGGTCGCTAAGCCATGGCCTAATCAACACGCTGAGCTTCATTTCACTTCCTTGATTACAGAACAATCTGGCCTGCTTGCCCCCAAAACATCTACTGTGCCACATGTGCCGCTATACATACAGCCAGGTGCCAGAGGCTCAAGAACGAGGGGAGATGAGGCCGTCAGATCAGGAAGTGAATCAGGGCATAGTGGAGTGGAGGACCTCGACGGGAGTGTGACCTGAAGATACTCTGTTTTATGAGAACATGAATAAGAGCTAAATAATAAATAATAAATAAATATACGACAGATATGTTACAAACTGAAATGTGCGTGGTGGGGTGAAGAAGGCACAACTGAGCCTCTTCAATCTCAGGAGGCTAGAGAAATGTGGCTTGTCACCTAAAACCCTCACAAATTTTTACAGATGCACATTTGAAAGCATCCTGTCGGGCTGGCTCACCGCCTGGTATGGCAACTGCACCGCCCGCAACCGCAAGGCTCAACAGAGGGTGGTGCGGTCTGCCCAACGCATTATCACGGGAAAACTTCCCACCTTCCAGAACACCTACAGCACCCGATGTCACAGGAAGGCCAAAATGATCATCAAGGACATCAACCACCTGAGCCACTGCCTGTTCCCCCCACTATCATCCAGAGGGTGAGGTCAGTACAGGTGCATCAAAGCTGGGACCGAGAGACTGAAAAACAGCTTCTATCTCAAGGCCATCAGACTGTTAAACAGCCATCACTAGCACATTAGAGGCTGCTGCCTATAGGCATAGACTAGAAATCACTGGCCACTTTAAGGAATGGAACACTAGTCACTTTAATAATGTTTACGTATCTGGCATTACTCATCTCATATGTATATACTGTATTCTATACTATTCTACAGTATATTAGTCACTTAATAATGTTTACATATCTTACATTACTCATCTCAAATGTATACACTGTATTCTATACTATTCTACGGTATCTTAGTCACTTCATGTTTACATCTGGCATTACTCATCGCATGTGTATATACTGTTTTCTACGCTATTCTACAGTATCTCAATCACCTACTAATGCTTACATACAGTTGAAGTCGGAAGTTTACATACACTTAGGTTGGAGTCATTAAAACTTGTTTTTCAACCACTCCACAAAAGTTTTGTTAACAAACTGTAGTTTTGGCAAGTCGGTTAGGACATCTAATTTGTGAATGACACAAGTCATTTTTCCAACAATTGTTTACAGACAGATTATTTCACTTATAATTGTCACGTCCTGACCAGCAGATGGAGCTGTTGTAGTAGTTTTGGGGTCAGGACGTGGCAGTCTTGTGTGTGTGAATGTTCTGTGTTGGTCTTGTGACTCCTGATCAGGAACAGCTGGGGATCGTTGTTCCTGATTGGGAGTCATATATGTAGGAGTATGTTTGTCACTTGGTTTTGTGGGTAGTTGTTCTTGCACTGCATTTTTGTATGCCTGTGAGACTGGTCCTGTTGTGAGTATCATTTAGTGTATTGGTTTTCCAGTGGATGCCTTACTCCTCTTTTTTTTTAATTAAAAGAAAATGAGTATCCACAACTCTGCTGCATTTTGGTCCTCTCTACAACACCACGACATAATCTGTGACAATAATTCACTCTATCACAATTCCAGTGGGTCAGAAGTTTACATACACTAAGTTGACTGTGCCTTTAAACAGCTTTGAAAATTCCAGAAAATTATGTCATGGCTCTAGAAGCTTCTGATAGGCTAATTGACATTATTTGAGTCAATTGGAGGTGTACCTGTGGATGTATTTCAAGGCCTACCTTCAAACTCAGTGCCTCTTTGCTTGACATCATGGGAAAATCAAAAGAAATCAGCCAAGACCTCAGAATTTTTTTTTTTGACCTCCACAAGTCTGGTTCATCCTTGGGAGCAATTTACAAATGTCTGAAGGTACCACGTTCATCTTTACAAACAATAGTATGCAAGTATAAACACCATGGGACCATGCAGCCATCAAATCGCTCAGGAAGGAGATGCGTTCTGTCTCCTAGAGACTTTGATGCGAAAGGTGCAGATCAATCCCAGAACAACAGCAAAGGAGCTTGTGAAGATGCTGGAGGAAACAGGTACAAAAGTATCTATATCCACAGTAAAACGAGTCCTATACAGACATAACCTGAAAGGCCGCTCAGCAAGGAAGAAGCCATCGCTCCAAAACCGCCACAAAAAAGCCAGACTACGGTTTGCAACTGCACATGGGGACAAAGATCATACTTTTTGGAGAAATGTCCTCTGGTCTGATGAAACAAAAATAGAACTGTTTGGCCATAAAGACCATCGTTATGTTTGGAGGGAAAAGGGGGAGGCTTGCAAGCCGAAGAACACCATCCCAACCGTGAAGCACGGGGGTGGCAGCATCATGTTGTGTGGGTGCTTTGCTGCAGGAGGGACTGGTGCACTTCACAAAATAGATGGCATCATGAGGAAGGAAAATTATGTGGATATATTGAAGCGACATCTCAAGGCATCAGTCAAGAAGTTAAAGCTTGGTCGCAAATGGGTCTTCCAAATGGACAATGACCCCAAGCATACTTCCAAAGTTGTGGCAAAATGGCTTAAGGACAACAAAGTTATGGTATTGGAGTGGCCATCACAAAGCCCTAACCTCATTCCCATAGAAAATGTGTGGGCAGAACTGAAAAAGTGTGTGCGAGCAAGGAGGCCTGCAAACCTGACTCAGTTACACCACCTCTGTCAGGAGGAATGGGCCAACATTCACCCAACTTATTGTGGGAAGCTTGTGGAAGGCTACCTGAAACGTTTGACTTAAGTTAAACAATTCAAACGCAATGCTACTAAATACTAATTGAGTGTACGTAAACTTCTGACCCACTGGGAATGTGATGAAAGAAATAAAAGCTGAAATTAATAATTCTCTCTACTATTATTCTGACATTTCACGTTCTTAAAATAAAGTGGTGATCCTAACTGACCTAAAACAGGGAATTTTTACTCTTTTTCTATACTATTCTACTGTATCTTAGTCCGTTCTGCTCTGACATCGCTTGTCCATATTCATTCCTACTTAGATTTGTGTGTATTGGGTATATGTTGTGTAACTTGTTAGATATTACTTGTTAGATATTACTGCTGATGAATGACAGCTAAATTACTACATACGACAGATATATGATATTAAAGGATGAATGACAGCTAAATAACTAGATATGACAGATATATGATATTAAAGGATGAATGACAGCTAAATAACTAGATATGACAGATATATGATATTAAAGGATGAATGACAGCTAAATAACTAGATGACAGATAATATGATATTAAATGATGAATGACAGCTAAATAACTAGATATGACAGATAACATGATATTAAATGATGAATGACAGCTAAATTACTACATACGACAGATATATGATATTAAAGGATGAATGACAGCTAAATAACTAGATATGACAGATAATATGATATTAAATGATGAATGACAGCTAAATAACTAGATATGACAGATAATATGATATTAAATGATGAATGACAGCTAAATAACTAGATATGACAGATAATATGATATTAAATTATGAATGACAGCTAAATAACTAGATATGACAGATAACATGATATTAAATGATGAATGACAGCTAAATTACTACATACGACAGATATATGATATTAAAGGATGAATGACAGCTAAATAACTAGATATGACAGATAATATGATATTAAATGATGAATGACAGCTAAATAACTAGATATGACAGATATATGATATTAAATGATGAATGACAGCTAAATAACTAGATATGACAGATAACATGATATTAAATGATGAATGACAGCTAAATAACTAGATATGACAGATAATATGATATTAAATGATGAATGACAGCTAAATAACTAGATATGACAGATAACATGATATTAAATGATGAATGACAGCTAAATTACTACATACGACAGATATATGATATTAAAGGATGAATGACAGCTAAATAACTAGATATGACAGATAATATGATATTAAATGATGAATGACAGCTAAATAACTAGATATGACAGATATATGATATTAAATGATGAATGACAGCTAAATAACTAGATATGACAGATAATATGATATTAAATAATGAATGACAGCTAAATAACTAGATATGACAGATAATATGATATTAAATGATGAATGACAGCTAAATAACTAGATATGACAGATAATATGATATTAAATGATGAATGACAGCTAAATAACTAGATATGACAGATAACATGATATTAAATGATGAATGACAGCTAAATAACTAGATATGACAGATAATATGATATTAAATGATGAATGACAGCTAAATAACTAGATATGACAGATAATATGATATTAAATAATGAATGACAGCTAAATAACTAGATATGACAGATAACATGATATTAAATGATGAATGACAGCTAAATAACTAGATATGACAGATAATATGATATTAAATGATGAATGACAGCTAAATAACTACATGTGACAGATGTATGATATTAAATGATGAATGACAGCTAAATAACTAAATATGACAGATAATATGATATTAAATGATGAATGACAGCTAAATAACTAGATATGACAGATGTATGATATTAAATGATGAATGACAGATAGAAACAGGAGACATTGAGAGATAGGAAGGAGGGAATAAAGAAACGGTGATGATATTGATCAGGGTCATACACGTTTCACCAATATCATCATCATCATCATCATCACTGTATGAGACATCGTCCCTTCCTTCCTTACCCCTCTCTCTCTCTCTCTCTCTTTCGCCCTGTCTCTCTGTTTCTCTCTTTATCTCTCTCTCTGTGGCTCTCTGTGTGTCACTCTATCTCTCTTGTCTCTCTCTCGCTGTCTCTCTCTTTAGCTTTGTCCCTTTCTCTCCTTAATCATCTTCTTCTCTCTGTTTTTCAACCATTTGTTTTAATTTCTCTCCCACCTTCCATTCGGCTCTCTCCCTATCTCACTCTCTCTCTCTATGAAAGATCGATGCTGTATCCTCTCTGGTACAGCTCTCCTATGAGACTGTATTCTCCAGGTAATTGAGCTCAGCTGGTCTCCCTTGGGCCTCTACTTCCTACGACCATCTTTACCTCCCCCTTCCCTCATAACGACCTCTACTTCTTTCCGTCCCCATCCCACCGATGACACCCCCTCCCCCACCACTGACGCTTAGGCCCACCCTACACAACAATCCCCACTACCTGTAATTGGTTTTGACTTCCACTACCTGTAATTGGTTTTGATTTCACCTTCGCAATGTCATCTTCTTCACCTGTCAGAGCCTGCTGTGCACATTCTCTCTCTCTCGCACGCACACACACCACACACACACACACACACAATAGCACACACACAAACGCCCTCTCCCTGATCTCTCTAAAATCCAAAATGTGTGGCTTAAAGATGAAGGAGAAGCAGAGAAATGGATTGTCAGGACCCAGCAATTTACACAGGCAGCATTTGTGGGCACCCCCGTGATATCTCATGGCTTTAAATTGGTAAATATATAGAGATGGAGGCTGGTATTCCTCCTGTATATATACTGTCCTACTGGGAATGATGAGAGATACAGACAGATATAGTCTACTGTATATATACTGTCCTAATGGGAATGATTAGAGATACAGACAGATATAGTCTACTGTATATATACTGTCCTAATGGGAATGATTAGAGATAGACAGATATAGTCTACTGTATATATACTGTCCTAATGGGAATGATTAGAGATACAGACAGATATTGTCTACTGTATATATACTGTCCTAATGGGAATGATTAGAGATACAGACAGATATAGTCTACTGTATATATACTGTCCTAATGGGAATGATTAGAGATACAGACAGATATAGTCTACTGTATATATACTGTCCTAATGGGAATGATGAGAGATACAGACAGATATAGTCTACTGCATATATACTGTCCTAATGGGAATGATTAGAGATACAGACAGATATAGTCTAATGGGAATGATTAGAGATACAGACAGATATAGTCTACTGTATATATACTGTCCTAATGGGAATGATTAGAGATACAGACAGATATAGTCTACTGTATATATACTGTCCTAATGGGAATGATGAGAGATACAGACAGATATAGTCTACTGTATATATACTGTCCTAATGGGAATGATTAGAGATACAGACAGATATAGTCTACTGTATATATACTGTCCTAATGGGAATGATTAGAGATACAGACAGATATAGTCTACTGTATATATACTGTCCTAATGGGAATGATTAGAGATACAGACAGATATAGTCTACTGTATATATACTGTCCTAATGGGAATGATTAGAGATACAGACAGATATAGTCTACTGTATATATACTGTCCTAATGGGAATGATTAGAGATAGATATTTTCTACTGTATATAATATAGTCAGATGGAAAAGGAATGGATATGGGAGAGGTTTTGGAGAAGTTTCCGGCACTTATACAAACACTGCAACACAAACTGAAGGTCAAATTAACAGGCAGAAAGTTCCTGCAAACACAACACATCTCAAGGCTGTTGTTTGAACGTCCAAAGCTATATAACTTCTACATCCGTTTCTACCTTTATGTATTCTTCTCCTGCACTTTTTGAAAGGTGAGGTAAAAGACGGCTACAGTACACCGTCGACAAAGACGGTAATTGGGTGTGAAGATAGCCAGGTTCAATCCCAAGAAGTTATTCTCCCTAAAAATGGTTTCAATTTGACGAGTTGGACATTTTCCTTCCTCTGTTTGCTCTCTAAGGATGTCGGCTGGCGAACTCATTGTTCGTTATTTAGATCTGACAAAGAAACGTGCAGGGTTTCCTTCAGGTATATAACCCATATATGGACAGCTGCTCGTCCAACATCTCATTCCAAAATCATGGGCTTTAATATGGAGTTGGTCCCCCCTTTGCAGCTATAACAGCCTCCACTCTTCTGGGAAGGCTTTCCTCTAGATGTTGGAACATTGCTGCGGGGACTTGCTTCCATTCAGCCAAAGTCAATGACAAGCCACTCCCTATCTATCATCACAGGGCTCTGACAAGACAATATTACTGTTGAATGTGCTCTAAATAACCTGCTATCTTCAAAGAGCCCACAGGATCTGGAGTGTGTGTGTGTGTGTGTGTGTGTGTGTGTGTGTGTGTGTGTGTGTGTGTGTGTGTGTGTGTGTGTGTGTGTGTGTGTGTGTGTGTGTGTGTGTGTGTGTGTGTTGTAGTACAGACAGTGGACAGAGGAGACAGAGTGGTCATTATTTCATCTCTTCTGAGATGGAACAGCTGGTAGCCCAGCCTCAGCCACAGACAGGTTTTTAATAATTCAATCCCAAACCTGGGGACGCCTTCCTTATCAATATTTTATCCAGTGTTCCTGGATTCCCCCCTTTATTTAACAACCACTCGTCATTCAAAACAGGACCAAGTTACATTTGACAGGAAAAACAGATATTTGAGATAATTTATGATTCATCAAATTCTATCCAGGGGTCACATTTGCTTATCTGAAAGCTGCGTTTCCCTGCTATAAACCTTTTCACCTGTTTCCCTGCTATTAACCGTTTCACCTGTGTTTCCCTGCTATAAACCTTTTCACCTGTGTTTCCCTGCTATAAACCTTTTCACCTGTTTCCCTGCTAATAACCGTTTCACCTGTGTTTCCCTGCTATAAACCTTTTCACCTGTGTTTCCCTGCTATAAACCTTTTCACCTGTGTTCGCCTGCTATAAACCTTTTCAACTGTGTTTCCCTGCTATAAACCTTTTCACCTGTGTTTCCCTGCTATAAACCTTTTCACCTGTGTTTCCCTGCTATTAACCGTTTCACCTGTGTTTCCCTGCTATAAACCTTTTCACCTGTGTTTCCCTGCTATAAACCTTTTCACCTGTGTTTCCCTGCTATAAACTCTTTCACCTGAGTTTCCCTGCTATAAACCTTTTCACCTGTGTTTCCCTGTTATAAACCTTTTCACCTGTGTTTCCCTGCTATAAACCTTTTCACCTGTGTTTCCCTGCTATAAACCTTTTCACCTGTGTTTCCCTGCTATAAACCTTTTCACCTGTTTCCCTGCTATAAACCTTTTCACCTGTGTTTCCCTGCTATAAACCTTTTCACCTGTGTTTCCCTGCTATAAACCTTTTCACCTGTGTTTCCCTGCTATAAACCTTTTCACCTGTGTTTCCCTGCTATAAACCTTTTCACCTGTGTTTCCCTGCTATAAACTTTTTCACCTGTGTTTCCCTGCTATAAACCTTTTCACCTGTGTTTCCCTGCTATAAACCTTTTCACCTGTGTTTCCCTGCTATAAACCTTTTCACCTGTGTTTCCCTGCTATAAACCTTTTCACCTGTGTTTCCCTGCTCTAAACCTTTTCACCTGTGTTTCCCTGCTATAGACCTTTTCACCTGTGTTTCCCTGCAGTAAACCTTTTCACCTGTGTTTCCCTGCTCTAAACCTTTTCACCTGTTTCCCTGCTATAAACCTTTTCACCTGTTTCCCTGCTATAAACCTTTCCACCTGTGTTTCCCTGCTCTAAACCTTTTCACCTGTGTTTCCCTGCTCTAAACCTTTTCACCTGTGTTTCCCTGCTCTAAACCTTTTCACCTGTTTCCCTGCTATAAACCTTTTCACCTGTGTCTCCCTGCTATAAACCTTTTCACCTGTTTCCCTGCTATAGACCTTTTCCCCTGTGTTTCCCTGCTATAAACCTTTTCACCTGTTTCCCTGCTATAAACCTTTTCACCTGTTTCCCTGCTATAGAACTTTTCCCCTGTGTTTCCCTGCTATAAACCTTTTCACCTGTGTTTCCCTGCTATAAACCGTTTCACCTGTGTTTCCCTGCTATAAAGTTTTTCACCTGTGTTTTATACTGAATATTTTGATTCCCAGTTACATTGTTTAAAAATGTTGTATCAAATTTAAATTGTGTGAGCAATAACAGGATCAATGTAGTTTACTGTTTAAGGGATATATCAGTGGAGACCACCTCTTCCAGGGCAATAGGAGACATCATATTACATTGTTAAGGGATATATCAGTGGAGACCACCTCTTCCAGGGCAATAGGAGACATCGTATTACATTGTTTAAGGGATATATCAGTGGAGACCACCTCTTCCAGGGCAATAGGAGACACCATATTACATTGTTAAGGGATATATCAGTGGAGACCACCTCTTCCAGGGCAATAGGAGACATCGTATTACATTGTTTAAGGGATATATCAGTGGAGACCACCTCTTCCAGGGCAATAGGAGACATCGTATTACATTGTTTAAGGGATATATCAGTGGAGACCACCTCTTCCAGGGCAATAGGAGACATCGTATTACATTGTTTAAGGGATATATCAGTGGAGACCACCTCTTCCAGGGCAATAGGAGACACCATATTTCTCTCTATACTCAGCCAGGGGGCAGAATAATCATGAGTAAACCAATTTTCGGATGGGGCGAAATGCTAGTGCCTGGTAATGCAATGTAATGTTTGATAGGGATAGTCTTCCTACAATGTAATGTTTGATAGGGATAGTCTTCCTACAATGTAATGTTTGATAGGGATAGTCTTCCTACAATGTAATGTTTGATATGGATAGTCTTCCTACAATGTAATGTTTGATAGGGATAGTCTTCCTACAATGTAATGTTTGATAGGGATAGTCTTCCTACAATGTAATGTTTGATAGGGATAGTCTTCCTACAATGTAATGTTTGATAGGGATAGTCTTCCTACAATGTAATGTTTGATAGGGATAGTCTTCCTACAATGTAATGTTTGATAGGGATAGTCTTCCTACAATGTAATG
Source organism: Salmo trutta (assembly GCF_901001165.1). Classification (NCBI taxonomy): domain Eukaryota; kingdom Metazoa; phylum Chordata; class Actinopteri; order Salmoniformes; family Salmonidae; genus Salmo; species Salmo trutta. The sequence goes on from NC_042968.1 coordinate 46,468,464, forward strand.
TTTGATAGGGATAGTCTTCCTACAATGTAATGTTTGATAGGGATAGTCTTCCTACAATGTAATGTTTGATAGGGATAGTCTTCCTACAATGTAATGTTTGATAGGGATAGTCTTCCTACAATGTAATGTTTGATAGGGATAGTCTTCCTACTGTACGTCTTTCCCTCTTTGTAAGTTTGTTCATTTTATTCGGGATCGCTTGTCTTGACATATTTATTTTGAAACCGCAATATGGATTTTATCCCAATAGCCAGAATGTCACGCCCTGATTTGTTTCACCTGTCTTTGTGCTTGTCTCCACCCCCCTCCAGGTGTCGCCCATCTTCCCCAATATCCCCTTGGTATTTATACCGGTGTTTTCTGTCTCTCAGTGCCAGTTCATCTTGTTTGTCAAGCTTACCAGCATTTGTCCTGTCAGCGCCTGTCTTTTCCCAGCCTCTCTTTATCTCGTCCTCCTGGTTTTTGACCCTTGACTGTCCTGACCCTGTACCCGCCCGCCTGACCACTGTGCCTGACCTGACCCTGTACCCGCCTGCCTGACCACTCTGCCTGTCCTGACCTTGTACCCGCCTGCCTGACCACTCTGCCTGTCCTGACCCTGTACCCGCCTGCCTGACCACTCTGCCTGTCCTGACCCTGTACCCGCCTGCCTGACCACTCTGCCTGTCCCTGACCCTGTACCTGCCTGCCTGACCACTCTGCCTGTCCTGACCCTGTACCCGCCTGCCTGACCACTCTGCCTGTCCTGACCCTGTACCCACCTGCCTGACCAATCTGCCTGTCCCTGACCCTGTACCCGCCTGCCTGACCACTCTGCCTGTCCTGACCCTGTACCCGCCTGCCTGACCAATCTGCCTGTCCCTGACCCTGTACCCGCCTGCCTGACCACTCTGCCTGTCCTGACCCTGTACCCGCCCGCCTGACCACTCTGCCTGTCCTGACCCTGTACCCGCCTGCCTGACCACTCTGCCTGTCCTGACCCTGTACCCGCCTGCCTGACCACTGCCTGTCTCTGACCCTGAGCCTGCCTGACCACTGCCTGTCTCTGACCCTGAGCCTGCCTGACCACTGCCTGTCTCTGACCCTGAGCCTGCCTGCTGTCCTGTACCTTTGCTCCTACTCTGGATTACTGAACTCTGCCTGCCTTTGTCACATGGATGACGCTGGAGAGACGAAGCAGGTACGGGGAGTTAAACATTTAATATAGAACGGACATGGAACGAGACAGGAACAGCGTCAGCAAATGAGTAACACAAACAAAAAACAATTAATGCAGCAGCAGGGAACAGAGCTGGTGAACTGACAAATATAGGGGAGGAAATAAACAGGTGATGACTGAGTCCAGGTGAGTCCAATATCACTGATGCGCATGACGAGGGAAGGCAGGTGTGTGTAATTGATGGCAGGATGGCTGGGGGGGGGGGGCAGGGGAGCAGACGTGACAGTCTTGACCTGTCGTTTGACTGCCCCTGTTACAATAAACACTGTTACTTCACACAGTCTGCACTTGGGTCTTACCGTGATACCTGATACAGAAGGGGGAGACAAAGGAAGCACTGAACTACAGAACTTAGGCCATGGCAATACATTCATTTTGACAATAGATATTCTGCCAGTCAAAACAACTGGGATGTTAGTCCATCTACTGAGGTCAGATTGAATTGATTTGAGTGTTCTGTTAAAGTCTCTGGCAATGATTTTATCTAAGGAAGGATAAATATATTGAAAATGGGAAAGGATTGGGTAGAGATGTAGTCTTCCATCAGGGTCTTGAGAGGCAGTGGGGCTGATTTGGTTCGCTGAATTGATATATATCTTCAGTGTATTTGGGAGAGATTGAGAGACATTGTCTAGATATAGTAAAATATCAGCCTGCGTATAATAACATTACCACACATTTCCCTCAAATCTATTTATCGCCTTCGGCTGACGAATTGCCTGGGCCAGGGGTTCCGTGTATAATAAAAATAGCAAAGAGGAAATCAGATGGCTTTGTCTGCTGCTTCTAGTGATTCTGAACGGAGCAGAGCAGATATTGCCTGTTATAACTATGGCTGAGGGATTGGCATATAGTATTTGAATCATATAAATGACATTGGAGCCAATTCACATATGTTCCAAGACAGACCAGAGATATGACCCTTCTAGAGAGCAGAGCACCCCGACTTCAAGCTCCATTTGGAGTCTCATGACTTCCTTTGAAAGAAGAAGACCTAGTGATCAAGAAAGCTTTTGTGGCATCACCTCAGCTTTAAAAGGGATATATAATGAGTTATAGATTAAAAAAATATGGATTTTCATATATCTTTAATTTATCCCTCTTTACCCTTTTTGCTGTCATATCATTGAGATAGAGAAGTGTTCTTCTTTCACACATTTTTACCTGCAGGTTTTTGATGCCTGTATTTTGTTTGAAGAGATGAACAGAGAGAAAACGATAACGAGAATGAGAGAGAGATAAATAAATGCTTTACTTTCTACAATTATGCCAGGATACAACAGACCTCCCTCATCCTCTCTCCCTCATCCTCCCTCCTCTCATCCTCCCTAACTCCCCTCATTCTCCCTCCTCTCATCCTCCCTCCCTCTATACCTCCTTCCTCCGTCTCTCCAGACACGTTTCACAGTGCAGTAACTACAAAAACACAACTCTTTTGGATCCCCAGGAGCTTCTGGACAAAGGGAGATAAGAGAGGGGTGAGGACAGGATTAACATCTCCTAATAAAGCAGGAGGCTGGAGACATGCATGCCATCCCTGACAGACAGCTCTACTGACTACTGCAGGGCAGGTAGGGCACAGCACGCATACTGAACACACACACAGTTACCCTGTGCATACTGAACACACACACAGTTACCCTGTGCATACTGAACACGCACATAGTTGCCCTGTGCATACTGAACACACACACAGTTACCCTGTGCATACTGAACACACACATAGTTACCCTGTGCATACTGAACACACACACAGTTACCCTGTGCATACTGAACACACACACAGTTACCCTGTGCTTACTGAACACACACACAGTTACCCTGTGCTTACTGAACACACACACAGTTACCCTGTGCATACTGAACACACACACACACAGTTACCCTGTGCATACTGAACACACACACACACAGTTACCCTGTGCATACTGAACACACACACACAGTTACCCTGTGCATACTGAACACACACACAGTTACCCTGTGCATACTGAACACACACACACACACACACAGTTACCCTGTGCATACTGAACACACACACACAGTTACCCTGTGCATACTGAACACACACACACAGTTACCCTGTGCATACTGAACACACACACAGTTACCCTGTGCATACTGAACACACACACACACAGTTACCCTGTGCATACTGAACACACACACACACACACACAGTTACCCTGTGCATACTGAACACACACACACACACACACACACACACACACACACACACACACACACAGTTACCCTGTGCATACTGAACACACACACACACACACACAGTTACACGGTGTATACTGAACACACACAGCTACATAGGTCAGAGAGGCCACAGCCTGCATACAGAACACACACACACACGTATATTTCCAGTGTATATTGTGATTATTGGAATGACCCTACTTATCTACAAGCCAGACGCAGGCCACTCACCCAGCTGCCGGTGGGACAGAGCAGAGAGAGCACTAGGAGAAGGAGAGAGCGTGGTTTTGCCCCTTCACCTCTCATTATCCTGTCCCTCCCTGCCCCAGACACAATGACATGCAGGCATGACTCACGGGGCTGCCAGGCATAGAGTCTGGTTCAGTGCTGGGGAAGGTGGAGGAAGGAGGGTTTGAGGCTACAGTTAGTGTCCACTGTCTGGTTCAGTACTGGGGAAGGTGGAGGAAGGAGGGTTTGAGGCTACAGTTAGTGTCCACTGTCTGGTTCAGTGCTGGGGAAGGTGGAGGAAGGAGGGTTTGAGGCTACAGTTAGTGTCCACTGTCTGGTTCAGTACTGGGGAAGGTGGAGGAAGGAGGGTTTGAGGCTACAGTTAGTGTCCACTGTCTGGTTCAGTGCTGGGGAAGGTGGAGGAAGGAGGGTTTGAGGCTACAGTTAGTGTCCACTGTCTGTTTCAGTGCTGGGGAAGGTGGAGGAAGGAGGGTTTGAGGCTACAGTTAGTGTCCACTGTCTGGTTCAGTGCTGGGGAAGGTGGAGGAAGGAGGGTTTGAGGCTACAGTTAGTGTCCACTGTCTGGTTCAGTGCTGGGGAAGGTGGAGGAAGGAGGGTTTGAGGCTACAGTTAGTGTCCACTGTCTGGTTCAGTGCTGGGGAAGGTGGAGGAAGGAGGGTTTGAGGCTACAGTTAGTGTCCACTGTCTGGTTCAGTGCTGGGGAAGGTGGAGGAAGGAGGGTTTGAGGCTACAGTTAGTGTCCACTATCTGGTTCAGTGCTCCATGTCACCAGAACAGATCGCAGGCAATCAAACCCATTCTGGTCTGTTCGGCAAGAGAAGTATTGCCTTCCACTCTTCAGGTGAATGTGAAAGAGATTTTGTCCGAATGGGGAGACATCAGTGGTGGAAAAACTACCCAATTGTCATACTTGAGTAAAAGTAAATATACCTTATCAGAAAATGACTCAAGTAAAAGGGAAAGTCACCCAGTAAAATACTACTTCAGTAAAAGTTGAACAGTATTTGATTTGAAATATACTTAAGTATCAAAAGTAAAAGTATAAATAATTTCAAATTCCTTATATTAAGAAAACCAGACGGCACGATTGTCTTGTTTTTTTAATGTACGGAGAGTCAGTGGCACACTCCGATACTTAACACAACTTACAAATGAAGCATGTGTGTTTAGTGACTCCGCCAAATCAGAGGCAGTAGGGATGAGCAGGAATGTTCTCTTAATAAGTGTGTGAATTGGACCCTTTTCCTGTCCTGCTAAGCATTCAAAATGTAATGAGTACTTTTGGGAGTCAGGGAAAATGTATGTAATAAAAAGTACGTTATTTTCTTTAGCAATGTAGTGAAGTAAATGTTAAAGGTGTTAAAAAATATGATTAAGTTACAGATACCCAGAAAAACTCCTTAAGTAGTACTTTAAAGTAATTTTACTTAAGTACTTTACACCACTGGGAGAGAGAGGGAGTTAGTGTGTGTGTGACAGATGTTCTATGTGTGTCATGAACAAGGGAGATACAGAGAAAACATACTGTGAGAGAGAAGACAGAGGGAGATACAGAGAAAACATACTGTATGAGAGAGAAGACAGAGGGAGAAACAGAGAAAACATACTGTATGAGAGAGAAGACAGAGGGAGATACAGAGAAAGCATACTGTATGAGAGAGAAGACAGAGGGAGATACAGAGAGAACATACTGTATGAGAGAGAAGACAGAGGGAGAGACCGACAGAGAAAGCATACTGTATGAGAGAGAAGACAGAGGGAGAGACCGACAGAGAAAGCATACTGTATGAGAGAGAAGACAGAGGGGGAGACAGACAGAGAAAACATACTGTATGAGAGAGAAGACATAGGGAGAGACAGACAGAGAAAGCATATTGTATGAGAGAGAAGACAGAGGGAGAGACCGACAGAGAAAGCATACTGTATGAGAGAGAAGACAGAGGGAGATACAGAGAACATACTGTATGAGAGAGAAGACAGAGGGAGATACAGAGGGAACATACTGTATAAGAGAGAAGACAGAGGGAGAGACAGAAAACATACTGTATGAGAGAGAAGACAGAGGGAGAGCCCGACAGAGAAAGCATACTGAATGAGAGAGAATACAGAGGGAGAGACCGACAGAGAAAGCATACTGTATGAGAGAGAAGACAGAGGGAGAGACCGACAGAGAAAACATACTGTATGAGAGAGAAGACAGAGGGAGATACAGAGAAAACATACTGTTTGAGAGAGAAGACAGAGGGAGATACAGAGAAAGCATACTGTATGAGAGAGAAGACAGAGGGAGATACAGAGAGAACATACTGTATGAGAGAGAAGACAGAGGGAGAGACCGACAGAGAAAGCATACTGTATGAGAGAGAAGACAGAGGGAGAGACCGACAGAGAAAACATACTGTATGAGAGAGAAGACAGAGGGAGAGACCGACAGAGAAAACATACTGTATGAGAGAGAAGACAGAGGGAGAGACCGACAGAGAAAGCATACTGTATGAGAGAGAAGACAGATTGAGAGACCGACAGAGAAAGCATACTGTATGAGAGAGAAGACAGAGGGAGAGACCGACAGAGAAAACATACTGTATGAGAGAGAAGACAGAGGGAGAGACCGACAGAGAAAACATACTGTATGAGAGAGAAGACAGAGGGAGAGACCGACAGAGAAAGCATACTGTATGAGAGAGAAGACAGAGGGAGAGACCGACAGAGAAAGCATACTGTATGAGAGAGAAGACAGAGGGAGATACAGAGAAAACATACAGTATGAGAGAGAAGACAGAGGGAGATACAGAGAAAACATACTGTATGAGAGAGAAGACAGAGGGAGATACAGAGAAAACATACTGTATGAGAGAGAAGACAGAGGGAGATACAGAGAAAGTATATTGTATGAGAGAGAAGATAGAGGGAGAGACCGACAGAGAAAGCATACTGTGTGAGAGAGAAGACAGAGGGAGATACAGAGAGAACATACTGTATGAGAGAGAAGACAGAGGGAGATACAGAGAAAGCATACTGTATGAGAGAGAAGACAGAGGGAGATACAGAGAGAACATACTGTATGAGAGAGAAGACAGAGAGAGAGACCGACAGAGAAAGCATACTGTATGAGAGAGAAGACAGAGGGAGAGACCGACAGAGAAAGCATACTGTATGAGAGAGAAGACAGAGGGAGAGACCGACAGAGAAAGCATACTTTATAAGAGAGAAGACAGAGGGAGATACAGAGAACATACTGTATGAGAGAGAAGACAGAGGGAGATACAGAGGGAACATACTGTATGAGAGAGAAGACAGAGGGAGAGACAGAGAACATAATGTATGAGAGAGAAGACAGAGGGAGACAGACAGAGAAAGCATACTGTATGAGAGAGAAGACAGAGGGAGAGACAGAGAACATACTGTATGAGAGAGAAGACAGAGGGAGAGACCGACAGAGAAAGCATACTGTATGAGAGAGAATACAGAGGGAGAGACCGACAGAGAAAGCATACTGTATGAGAGAGAAGACAGAGGGAGAGACCGACAGAGAAAACATACTGTATGAGAGAGAAGACAGAGGGAGAGACCGACAGAGAAAGCCTACTGTATGAGAGAGAAGACAGAAGGAGAGACCGACAGAGAAAGCATACTGTATGAGAGAGAAGACAGAGGGAGAGACCGACAGAGAAAGCATACTGTATGAGAGAGAAGACAGATTGAGAGACCGACAGAGAAAGCATACTGTATGAGAGAGAAGACAGAGGGAGAGACCGACAGAGAAAACATACTGTATGAGAGAGAAGACAGAGGGAGAGACCGACAGAGAAAACATACTGTATGAGAGAGAAGACAGAGGGAGAGACCGACAGAGAAAGCATACTGTATGAGAGAGAAGACAGAGGGAGAGACCGACAGAGAAAGCATACTGTATGAGAGAGAAGACAGAGGGAGATACAGAGAAAACATACAGTATGAGAGAGAAGACAGAGGGAGATACAGAGAAAACATACTGTATGAGAGAGAAGACAGAGGGAGATACAGAGAAAACATACTGTATGAGAGAGAAGACAGAGGGAGATACAGAGAAAGTATATTGTATGAGAGAGAAGATAGAGGGAGAGACCGACAGAGAAAGCATACTGTGTGAGAGAGAAGACAGAGGGAGATACAGAGAGAACATACTGTATGAGAGAGAAGACAGAGGGAGATACAGAGAAAGCATACTGTATGAGAGAGAAGACAGAGGGAGATACAGAGAGAACATACTGTATGAGAGAGAAGACAGAGAGAGAGACCGACAGAGAAAGCATACTGTATGAGAGAGAAGACAGAGGGAGAGACCGACAGAGAAAGCATACTGTATGAGAGAGAAGACAGAGGGAGAGACCGACAGAGAAAGCATACTTTATAAGAGAGAAGACAGAGGGAGATACAGAGAACATACTGTATGAGAGAGAAGACAGAGGGAGATACAGAGGGAACATACTGTATGAGAGAGAAGACAGAGGGAGAGACAGAGAACATAATGTATGAGAGAGAAGACAGAGGGAGACAGACAGAGAAAGCATACTGTATGAGAGAGAAGACAGAGGGAGAGACAGAGAACATACTGTATGAGAGAGAAGACAGAGGGAGAGACCGACAGAGAAAGCATACTGTATGAGAGAGAATACAGAGGGAGAGACCGACAGAGAAAGCATACTGTATGAGAGAGAAGACAGAGGGAGAGACCGACAGAGAAAACATACTGTATGAGAGAGAAGACAGAGGGAGAGACCGACAGAGAAAGCCTACTGTATGAGAGAGAAGACAGAAGGAGAGACCGACAGAGAAAGCATACTGTATGAGAGAGAAGACAGAGGGAGAGACCGACAGAGAAAACATACTGTATGAGAGAGAAGACAGAGGGAGAGACCGACAGAGAAAGCATACTGTATGAGAGAGAAGACAGAGGGAGAGACCGACAGAGAAAGCATACTGTATGAGAGAGAAGACAGAGGGAGAGACCGACAGAAAGCATACTGTATGAGAGAGAAGACAGAGGAAGAGACCGACAGAGAAAACATACTGTATGATAGAGAAGATAGAGGGAGAGACCGACAGAGAAAGCATACTGTATGAGAGAGAAGACAGAGGGAGAGACCGACAGAGAAAGCATACTGTATGAGAGAGAAGACAGAAGGAGAGACCGACAGAGAAAGCATACTGTATGAGAGAGAAGACTGATTGAGAGACCGACAGAGAAAACATACTGTATGAGAGAGAAGACAGAGGGAGAGACTGACAGAGAAAACATACTGTATGAGAGAGAAGACAGAGGGAGAGACCGACAGAGAAAACATACTGTATGAGAGAGAAGACAGAGGGAAAGACCGACAGAGAAAACATACTGTATGAGAGAGAAGACAGAGGGAGAGACCGACAAAGAAAGCATACTGTATGAGAGAGAAGACAGAGGGAGAGACCGACAGAGAAAGCATACTGTATGAGAGAGAAGACAGAGGGAGAGACCGACAGAGAAAACATACTGTATGAGAGAGAAGACAAAGGGAGAGACCGACAGAGAAAACATACTGTATGAGAGAGAAGACAGAGGGAGAGACCGACAGAGAAAACATACTGTATGAGAGAGAAGACAGAGGGAGATACAGAGAAAACATACTGTATGAGAGAGAAGACAGAGGGAGAGACCGACAGAGAAAACATACTGTATGAGAGAGAAGACAGAGGGAGAGACCGACAGAGAAAGCATACTGTATGAGAGAGAAGACAGAGGGAGAGACCGACAGAGAAAGCATACTGTATGAGAGAGAAGACAGAGGGAGAGACCGACAGAGAAAACATACTGTATGAGAGAGAAGACAGAGGGAGAGACCGACAGAGAAAACATACTGTATGAGAGAGAAGACAGAGGGAGAGACCGACAGAGAAAGACTATACGATATTTTGCTCCACAGGTTCTCTATGTTAATGAAGACAGGGATCCATTAACAGCAGACAGACTCTTTAATCCTCTTTAACAGCCCGCTCCACTCACCCAGGAGGAAGCCGCAGCAGAAAATCATTTTTCTACTCCACAGCCCATCAACAAAAGCTTATATTTGGCTCAGGGCCCTGCACAACTTACATTGGAGAGGGTGAGGGTGATTTTCAGAAAGTTTAAGAGTGTGTTACTTCCGTGTGTGTGTGTGTGTGTGTGTGTGCGTGTGTGAGAGAGTCCGTACATCGAACAGCCCTTGAAGTCAGAGCTTAACATAGACCCAACTTTGTTCAATTGAAGTTTGGCAAGGCCAATAGTTGATCAAGAAATGTTATTTTCAGAATAGTTTTGAACCCCCCCAAGAGTTGCGTTGTAGTTGGGAATGCTAGACAGAGTTTACAGGTGTTTTGCCATGTCTCCAGAGATCATGTGTTTTTCCATGTCTCCAGAAATCAGGTGCTTTGCCATGTCTCCAGAGATCAGGTGCTTTGCCATGTCTCCAGAGATCAGGTGCTTTGCCATGTCTCCAGAGATCAGGTGCTTTGCCATGTCTCCAGAGATCAGGTGCTTTGCCATGTCTCCAGAGATCAGGTGCTTTGCCATGTCTCCAGAGATCAGGTGCTTTGCCATGTCTCCAGAGATCAGGTGTTTTGCCATGTCTCCAGAGATCAGGTGTTTTGCCATGTCTCCAGAGATCAGGTGTTTTGCCATGTCTCCAGAGATCAGGTGCTTTGCCATGTCTCCAGAGATCAGGTGTTTTGCCATGTCTCCAGAGATCAGGTGTTTTGCCATGTCTCCAGAGATCAGGTGTTTTGCCATGTCTCCAGAGATCAGGTGCTTTGCCATGTCTCCAGAGATCAGGTGCTTTGCCATGTCTCCAGAGATCAGGTGCTTTGCCATGTCTCCAGAAATCAGGTGCTTTGCCATGTCTCCAGAGATCAGGTGTTTTGCCATGTCTCCAGAGATCAGGTGCTTTGCCATGTCTCCAGAGATCAGGTGTTTTGCCATGTCTCCAGAGATCAGGTGCTTTGCCATGTCTCCAGAGATCAGGTGCTTTGCCATGTCTCCAGAGATCAGGTGTTTTGCCATGTCTCCAGAGATCAGGTGCTTTGCCATGTCTCCAGAGATCAGGTGCTTTGCCATGTCTCCAGAGATCAGGTGCTTTGCCATGTCTCCAGAGATCAGGTGTTTTGCCATGTCTCCAGAGATCAGGTACTTTGCCATGCCTCCAGAGATCAGGTGCTTTGCCATGTCTCCAGAGATCTTCGTCCCAAGTCTCCTCTGACGTCTCTTAGGCACCACCTCCAGGCTCCAATACTAACTGTGGTGCTGGGATCAAGCTTTAGAAATTATTGAACACGTCCTATGTCTCAAAACAGACACTACACCTCCAACGCACGCACACACACACACACACACACACACACACACACACACACACACACACACACACGGGCACACACACAGCCAGATTAGCCACTGGGGCGGTTAGGTTTGACTCCTTTGTGTTTCCATAAAAAGTGGGAAAACACGCTTCTCATCTGTGGTAAGCTAAGTGAATAATAACGTGACACACCTCCACCTGTAATATTACATTTTCATTTATAAGGGCGGGGTCAAGCTGCTTCACTCAACTCTGCCTCATACCCACCACTACAGCTGTTAAAAGCCTTAGTGTTATTAGCCTTAGCCTATTTAGCTAGCTGTTAAAAGCTTCAGTGTTATTAGCCTTAGCCTATTTAGCTAGCTGTTAAAGCTTCAGTGTTATTAGCCTTAAACTATTTAGCTAGCTGTTAAAAGCCTTAGTGTTATTAGCCTTAAACTATTTAGCTAGCTGTTAAAAGCCTTAGTGTTATTAGCCTTAGCCTATTTAGCTATCTGTAAAAAAGCTTCAGTGTTATTAGCCTTAGCCTATTTAGCTAGCTGTTAAAGCTTCAGTGTTATTAGCCTTAAACTATTTAGCTAGCTGTTAAAAGCCTTAGTGTTATTAGCCATAAACTATTTAGCTAGCTGTTAAAAGCCTTAGTGTTATTAGCCTTAGCCTATTTGGCTAGCTGGAATCAGCTAATCTGCCACTGCCACGATAGATTTCAGAAATTGGCTTCACCAAATTACCCAAACAAAGAAAAAGGAGAAGGGAACACCTGGCTACTGTGTCAGTGGTTGTTCAAAGTTGTGACAGCATTGTGAAGTTCCTCTCTAACATCGAATGCTCACGTTCTACAACACAGAAGTAAGGCTGGAGGCTACAGGGCTGCTGAAGGCAGTGACAGCCCCCATGATGGTGCACAGAATCCTCTTTCTTCTCCATCCTTCAAACAAATGACTCCAGGAAAAAGATATCTACACTGGAGTCAAAGTGGTCCGCAGTGCGTTGGAGTGGGTCAAGAAGCTGAGGTGTGACAGCGAGTTCAAAGACATTTGGGCGCAGTTCAGTGCCAGTGGCACTGACGTACCACCAGCTCCAAACAAACAACAAAGTTACGTAAATACATCTCTCCAGCAATACATGGTGGGTAGTACAATAGGCCAGCAGGACAGAGGAGAAGAGACTGTGTAAAAGATGCTGGATGCTGTCCTTGGTGAAATGTCAGAACGATTCAGAGAGCGCAACAGCTAACTAGTGGAGGCCCTGTGTGCCCTTGACCCAGAGAGCCATTATTTTCTAGATGTGAAAAATGTCAAACCACTTCTGGATCTAAGCGAAATAGATTTGGTGGAAGTTGAGTTTAGTGTTGCTCGTAAGTTTTTGCAAACTGAAATCTCCCGCTCCGGCTCCATTGAGCACAAATGGACCCCACTTGATATCCAGCAATGATTCTCTGGGCCTCTCTCCTCTATGCCAACCGTGCTTACTGCACTCACACACGGATTGATTTTGAGGTGTCCACATCTACATGAGAGAACTCATTTTCCACTTTGACAAATGTGTTCAGTCAGCACAGAAGAAGCATGCTACACCCCAGGAAAACTCAACTAATTCAACTGGCATTTGAGGGGGATCTTATAAGAAGATTTCGGGGAGAATGGAATGATCGATTACTCAGGAAGGTTGATAGCAAGACATTGAACCAATGGCGTTGATTCAAACATGTACAAAAGCTGAAGAACATAAACACATCCAGGTACTTTCTGCAGATGCTGGAGTTGTAGGCAAACTCATGGAAAACAGAAAGGAAAACTCTGCCCACTGCTGCTCCTGCTCCCAGGTGATATTTATTTTTAACAACGTTTTGACCTTTAGGTCTTCATCAGACATCCATATTCCAGGTGGGGGTGGAAGGTCCTATATATGGGGCAGTACTCAGTGACATCTTATGTAACAGACTGTGAAGCAACACAAACATTGGCACAGACCCATGCATACACACATACGATAACATACGCACTATACATACACATGGATTTAGTAATGTAGATATGTGGTAGTGGTGGAGTAGAGGCTTGAGGGCACACACTGTGTTGTGAATGTCTTGTAATGTTTTAAAATTGTATTAACTGCCTTAATTTTGCTGGACCCCAGGAAGAGTAGCTGCTGCCTTGGCAGGAACTAATGGGGATCCATAATAAACCCCAGGAAGAGAAGCTGCTACTTTGGCAGGAAATAATGGGGATCCTTAATAAATACAAATACTTCACTTCCTGAAACAGGAGGTAAAAAATGTATAACATAGGTTCACAATATTAACATTTAATGTATCAAAATTTATGACCATACACAAGGAATGTAATCAATATTTACAGTAGTATACATATACATACAATTTTCAATTAGGATTAAAAAAAACACAATATTTTGGACATTTTGAAACTATTAAAAACGTTTTCAAGTCAAACTCCTCGTTAAGGCCAAGAGGAGACAGTGTGTTGAGCCTGTGGATCCAGAAAGACTCCCTTTGAAGACGTTTCCTCTCAATGTCCCCTCCCCTGCATGACATCTTGACCATTTCTATTCCAATGTATCTCAGAGAACCAATAGAATGTCCAGCTTGTACAAAATGAGCAGCAACCGGATTGTTTGTCTCACCTGTCCAAATGTTGCTGCGGTGCTCACTGATCTGTGTCTTAAGGCTTCTAGGGGTTTTCCCTACGTAAGACAGACCACAAGGACATTTCAACATGTAAACAACATTGGTGGACATGCAGGTGATGTTAAAAACCTTTGATCATAAATCTTTGTCCTTTGTGGGGGTGGTTAAATGATTTGCATTTGTCCAAGCAAGTTTCCCTATTCTTTTCTGGGTAATCAGATTTAACCACAACGTCTCTCACGTTTAGGGTTCTTTTAAAAACCATACGTGGGGGATATTTAAAAATGGGTTTCAATAGTGGATCAGTATCAATAATGTACCAGCGCTTCCTGATAATGTCCTTAAATTCCTGATAATGTCCTTAAATTCCTGATAATGTCCGTAAATGTTGATTCAAACAGGACATTTTACTATCAACTTTGAAACAAGTTCAAATAAAATGTGTCTAACCAAATATGACATTCAACATAATTTTTCATCCTGTATATTCAATATCGGATGAAAAATATATTTTACATTTCTGTGTGGAATTTTTCAACGCAATTTCATGATATACATAGTTGTGATGATTATGTTGAAATGAAATGTATGTAACACTCTGTTAGTCAGGTTAGGACCTAGATTCAATCAGATCAAGCCTTAACCGGTGATTGCCGACACCTGCATAGCTGTTGTTTATACGTGTCGCAGGTGTAGCATTAGAGCTGTCAAATTGGTGACCGGCTGCTTGTGTGGTCACTGACACGAAGCCACACCTGATTCACTTGCGTAAGAAGTTTACAACAAGAAATAATGACACTCACATGAAAATCATTAAATTAAATAATGATTTACACTATATACAAAAGTGTGTGGACAACCCTTCAAATTAGTGGATTCGGCTATTTCAGCCACACCCGTTGCTGACCGGTGTATAAAATTGAGCACACAACCATGCAATCTTCATAGACAAACATTGGTAGAAGAATGTTCTTACTGAAGAGCTCAGTGACTTTCAACGTGCTTCGAACTTTGTGGCAACAGTTTGGGGAAGGTCCTTTCCTGTTTCAGCATTACAATGCCCCTGTGCACAAAGCGAGGTCCATATAGAAATGGTTTGTCGAGATCGGTGTGGAAGAACTTGACTGGCCTGAACAGAGCCCTGACCTCAACCCCATCGAACACTTTTGGGATGAATTGGAAGTCTTGTGGCTGACTGGAAGCCAGTCCCCGCAGCAATGTTCCAACATCTAGTGGAAAGCCTTCCCAGAAGAGAGGCTGTTATGACAGCAAAGGGGGGACCAACTCCATATTAATGCCCATGATTTTGGAATGAGATGTTGGACGAGCAGGTGTCCACATACTTTTGGTCATGTACTGAGCCCCCTCTTTAGTCTCAACAGCTTTTTCACTGACCCCTAATCAGTGTCTCAATGTCCCCTGCAGAAAGATGACAGACCCAATAGCTTTTTTACTGATTCCAAAACAGTGTCTTGATGTTCTCAGTCTCTTAAACAGGGGTAATATGAGACTTTGTAAAGATTGCACAGGCACTGATGATGTACCAGTTCCCTGTGCATTAAAGGGGGGACCAACTCCATATTGATATCGATGAATTTGGAATGAGATGTTCGATGAGGAGGTGTCCACATACTGTTGGTCATGCAGTGTATATCAGTGTATATCAGTGTATATCAGTGTATATCAGCCTAATGGAGGTGTAGATTATTACAACACATTCTAGGGTTCCAACTTGTAACAAGGCTACACGGGAGTATTACTAATGCAACTCAGCACATCCAATGGCGATGTCTGCGATAGGTATAACCCCGGGAGCCGTTTGCTGATTTGACACCTCCGATGTCGCAGAACTAAAAAACTATGAAACTGCTATGCTGTTGTCGGTTATCGCAGGTTAAGGCAGAACTGATTGAATCCAGCCCTGTGTCAATGTATTTAAATTGAAATTTTAACTTAATTTCAATGTCCACGGCACTGGTTGAAATTAGATGAAAACACTACCGCAGGGTTCCCCAACCAAATTTACAGAATACAAATGATTTGTAACTGTATGCTCTGGCCTCCTGACCAGCCACTCAAGAAAATATTGTCCTGCAGCTGAATCTAGTTGATGATCCCTAATGTACTGGTTGATGATCCCTGCTGCTGAATCTAGTTGATGATCCCTAATGTACTGGTTGATGATCCCTGCTGCTGAATCTAGTTGAGAATCCCTAATGTACTGGTTGATGATCCCTGCTCTACTGGTTGATGATCCATGCTGTACTGGTTGATGATCCCTGCTGTACAGGTTGATAATCCCGACTGTACTGGTTGATAATCCCTGCTGTACTGGTTGATGATCCCTACTGTACTGGTTGATAATCCCTGCTGTACTGGTTGATGATCCCTGCTGTACAGATTGATAATCCCGACTGTACTGGTTGATAATCCCTGCTGTACTGGTTGATGATCCCTGCTGCTGAATCTAGTTGATGATCCCTGCTGTACTGGTTGATGATCCCTGCTGTACTGGTTGATAATCCCTGCTGTACTGGTTGATGATCCCTGCTGTACAGGTTGATAATCCCGACTGTACTGGTTGATAATCCCTGCTGTACTGGTTGATGATCCCTACTGTACTGGTTGATAATCCCTGCTGTACTGGTTGATGATCCCTGCTGTACAGATTGATAATCCCGACTGTACTGGTTGATGATCCCTGCTGCTGAATCTAGTTGATGATCCCTGCTGTACTGGTTGATGATCCCTGCTGTACTGGTTGATAATCCCTGCTGTACTGGTTGATGATCCCTGCTGTACAGGTTGATAATCCCGACTGTACTGGTTGATAATCCCTGCTGTACTGGTTGATGATCCCTACTGTACTGGTTGATGATCCCTGCTGTACTGGTTGATAATCCCGACTGTACTGGTTGATAATCCCTGCTGTACTGGTTGATAATCCCTGCTGTACTGGTTGATGATCCCTGCTGTACTGGTTGATAATCCCTGCTGTACTGGTTGATGATCCCTGCTGTACTGGTTGATAATCCCTGCTGTACTGGTTGATGATCCCTGCTGTACAGGTTGATAATCCCGACTGTACTGGTTGATAATCCCTGCTGTACTGGTTGATGATCCCTACTGTACTGGTTGATGATCCCTACTGTACTGGTTGATGATCCCTGCTGTACTGGTTGATAATCCCGACTGTACTGGTTGATAATCCCTGCTGTACTGGTTGATGATCCCTGCTGTACTGGTTGATAATCCCTGCTGTACTGGTTGATGATTCCTGCTGTACTGGTTGATAATCCCGACTGTACTGGTTGATAATCCCTGCTGTACTGGTTGATAATCCCTACTGTACTGGTTGATGATCCCTACTGTACTGGTTGATGATCCCTGCTGCTGAATCTAGTTGATGATCCCTGCTGTACTGGTTGATAATCCCTAATGTACTGGTTGATGATCCCTGCTGTACTGGTTGATAATCCCTAATGCACTGGTTGATGATCCCTGCTGTACTGGTTGATAATCCCTAATGTACTGGTTGATGATCCCTGCTGTACTGGTTGATGATCCCTACTGTACCGGTTGATGATCCCTGTTGTACTGGTTGATAATCCCTACTGTACTGGTTGATGATCCCTACTGTACTGGTTGATGATCCCTACTGTACAGGTTGATAATCCCGACTGTACTGGTTGATAATCCCTGCTGTACTGGTTGATGATCCCTACTGTACTGGTTGATAATCCCTGCTGTACTGGTTGATGATCCCTGCTGTACAGATTGATAATCCCGACTGTACTGGTTGATAATCCCTGCTGTACTGGTTGATGATCCCTGCTGCTGAATCTAGTTGATGATCCCTGCTGTACTGGTTGATGATCCCTACTGTACTGGTTGATGATCCCTGCTGTACTGGTTGATAATCCCGACTGTACTGGTTGATAATCCCTGCTGTACTGGTTGATAATCCCTGCTGTACTGGTTGATGATCCCTGCTGTACTGGTTGATAATCCCTGCTGTACTGGTTGATGATCCCTGCTGTACTGGTTGATAATCCCGACTGTACTGGTTGATAATCCCTGCTGTACTGGTTGATAATCCCTGCTGTACTGGTTGATGATCCCTACTGTACTGGTTGATGATCCCTGCTGCTGAATCTAGTTGATGATCCCTGCTGTACTGGTTGATAATCCCTAATGTACTGGTTGATGATCCCTGCTGTACTGGTTGATAATCCCTAATGTACTGGTTGATGATCCCTGCTGTACTGGTTGATAATCCCTAATGTACTGGTTGATGATCCCTGCTGTACTGGTTGATGATCCCTACTGTACCGGTTGATGATCCCTGTTGTACTTGTTGATAATCCCTACTGTACTGGTTGATGATCCCTACTGTACTGGTTGATGATCCCTACTGTACTGGTTGATAATCCCTGCTGTACTGGTTGATAATCCCTACTGTACTGGTTGATGATCCCTACTGTACTGGTTGATGATCCCTACTGTACCGGTTGATGATCCCTGCTGCTGAATCTAGTTGATGATCCCTGTTGTACTGGTTGATAATCCCTAATGTACTGGTTGATGATCCCTGCTGTACTGGTTGATAATCCCTAATATACTGGTTGATGATCTCTGCTGTACTGGTTGATAATCCCTAATGTACTGGTTGATAATCCCTGCTGTACTTGTTGATAATCCCTACTGTACTGGTTGATGATCCCTACTGTACTGGTTGATGATCCCTACTGTACTAGTTGATGATCTCTGCTGCTGAATCTAGTTGATGATCCCTGCTGTACTGGTTGATGATCCCTGCTGTACATGTTGATTCCATGTCGCAATACGTTCAAGAATTACATTGAAACAACATTGGTTCAACCAGTGTGTGCCCAGTGAGTTGGGACACGTGATTTCTACTACTGCAATTTAACAATTTCTACTACTGCAATTTAACAATTTCTACTACTGCAATTTAACAATTTCTAAGACTGCAATTTAACAATTTCTACGACTGCAATTGAACCATTTCTACGACTGTAATTTAACAATGTAATTGTTCTGTAGGATGTCGGGAGTTTACAGTGGACCTGGGCATTTGTTCCCCAAAACCTCCTCACTAAACCCCCTGTTCAATGTGACTTCCTCTGTCTGAGACCAAGGCTACTGTATGAGTAATGGTGGATATGGACCCGATGATGCTCCTCTGTCTCCCTATTTGATGTGTCCCATCACAGTGAAATTTCACTGCTATGCGGACGACACACAGCTGTACATTTCAATGAAACATGGTGAAGCCCCAAAATTGCTCTCGCTAGAAGCCTGTGTTTCAGACATAAGGAAGTGGATGGCTGCAAATTTTCTACTTTTAAACTCGGACAAAACAGAGATGCTTGTCCTAGGTCCCAAGAAACAAAGAGATCTTCTGTTGAATCTGACAATTAATCTGGATGGTTGTACAGTCGTCTCAAATAAAACTGTGAAGGACCTCGGCGTTACTCTGGACCCTGATCTCTCTTTTGAAGAACATATCAAGACTGCTTCAAGGACAGCTTTTTTCCATCTACGTAACATTGCAAAAATCAGAAACTTTCTGTCCAAAAATGACGCAGAAAAATTAATCCATGCTTTTGTTACTTCTAGGCTCGACTACTGCAATGCTCTACTTTCCGGCTACCCGGATAAAGCACTAAACAAACTTCAGTTAGTGCTAAATACGGCTGCTAGAATCCTGACTAGAACCAAAAAATTTGATCATATTACTCCAGTGCTAGCTTCCCTACACTGGCTTCCTGTTAAGGCAAGGGCTGATTTCAAGGTTTTACTGCTAACCTACAAAGCATTACATGGGCTTGCTCCTACCTATCTTTCCGATTTGGTCCTGCCGTACATACCTACACGTACGCTACGGTCACAAGACGCAGGCCTCCTAATTGTCCCTAGAATTTCTAAGCAAACGGCTGGAGGTAGGGCTTTCTCCTATAGAGCTCCATTTTTATGGAATGGTCTGCCTACCCATGTGAGAGACGCAGACTCAGTCTCAACCTTTAAGTCTTTACTGAAGACTTATCTCTTCAGTAGGTCCTATGATTAAGTGTAGTCTGGCCCAGGAGTGTGAAGGTGAACGGAAAGGCTGGAGCAACGAACCGCCCTTGCTGTCTCTGCCTTGTCGGTTCCCCTCTTCCCACTGGGATTCTCTGCCTCTAACCCTTTTACAGGGGCTGAGTCACTGACTTACTGGTGTTCTTCCATGCCGTCCATGGGAGGGGTGCGTCACTTGAGTAGGTTGAGCCACTGACGTGGTCTTCCTGTCTGGGTTGGCGCCCCCCCTTGGGTTGTGCCGTGGCGGACATCTTTGTGGGCTATACTCGGCCTTGTCTTCGGACGGTAAGTTGGTGGTTGTAGATATCCCTCTAGTGGTGTGGGGGGCTGTGCTTTGGCAAAGTGGGTGGGGTTATATCCTGCCTGTTTGGCCCTGTCCGGGGGTATCATCGGATGGGGCCACAGTGTCTTCTGATCCCTCCTGTCTCAGCCTCCAGTATTTATGCTGCAGTAGTTTATGTGTCGGGGGGCTAGGGTCAGTCTGTTACATCTGGAGTATTCTCTTGTCTTATCCGGTGTCCTGTGTGAATGTAAATATGCTCTCTCTAATTCTCTCTTTCTTTCTTTCTTTCTTTCTCTCGGAGGACCTGAGCCCTAGGACTACCTGGCATGATGACTCCTTGCTGTCCCCAGTCCACCTGGCCATGCTGCTGCTCCAGTTTCAACTGTTCTGCCTGCGGCTACGGAACCCTGACCTGTTCACCGGACGTGCTTGTTGCACCCTCGACAATTACTATGATTATTATTATTTGACCATGCTGGTCATTTACGAACATTTTAACATCTTGACTATGTTCTGTTATAATATCCACCCGGCACAGCCAGAAGAGGACTGGCCACCCCTCATAGCCTGGTTCCTCTCTAGGTTTCTTCCTAGGTTTTTGGCCTTTCTCAGGAGTTTTTCCTAGGGAGTTTTTCCCAGCCACCGTGCTTCTTTCACATGCATTGCTTGCTGTTTGGGGTTTTAGGCTGGGTTTCTGTACAGCACTTTGAGATTTCAGCTGATGTACGAAGGGCTATATAAATAAATTTGATTTGATTTGATTTGATTTTGAACATAACAGAACAGACATTCTGTCCTTGGGCTCTGTAGAAAGTCCTGTCTGTGTTGTGTAGACATGGTGGATGTCAGCTCAGTCAACGGGGCTCCTGCCTAAAGACCCCCCCCCCACACACTGGAAAGACTTGGCAAATACCTTCAGCTCCACTGCTGAATCCTTCACCTTCAGTCATGTGGTGGTGGTATAGTGGTGAGCATAGCTACCTTCCAAGCAGTTAACCCAAGTTTGATTCCCGGCCATCGTAGCCAAACTCTTTTACAATGCATTTCCAGTATATTATATGCAAACTGAAGTCATAGAGTTACAAATTACTGCAGCACTGCATCACCAGCCTGTGTTGAGTTTACATACTTGAAGTTATTGTTTATTTGTGTGCGTGTGTGTTTTGTCACTCATCATTTGACCAATGGGGCCCCCTTCAGGTTAGGAGGCTGTACTATCACAGCTCTGCAAAGGCCCCAAATACAGATCAGATGGTGAAAGTATCAACTTTTAATCAGCAATTCAGATGCAACAGCAACAACAAGATTCAGTAATTGGGGAATCATTAAAAATAGCATAGATAAATGTCTACCAAACTGACTGTAACTGAACATTAATCAAACACAGGAGATTGAAGATCTTTCCATAGAGCAGATGTTATTTATTAATCCATTATACAGAGAAAACAGAAATTCAATTTTTTTTGCAAACACAATAGGTTACCCAACTACCCACACAAAATAGTTTATTTTATTATTATCCTCAAAGCAGTAGATTTGTAACCAAAGTTATACCAGTAATGGTCAGTATCAGGACTGGCTAATGTTGTCTCATCACATACATGGCTGTAACTTTAAAGACATTTAAATAGATATATGCAATACATTTTTCACTATGAAGGATTAGTGTTTATTGTAAATACGGTGTAGCCTACAACTAAATCTAATTAAATGTTATAAGGAACTCTGGATAAGCCTGCACATCATTGAAGATTAAAAACGTGGTTGGAATGGAGGTGTTATCTGTGACACTGTCGTACAAGTCAGCACACCTCCCGGAAGGTTTGTCAGGGGGAATAATCCAGCCTGGGTGTCCCTGAGTGTAGTCTCCAACAAGAACCCTGGCCAGGTACATGCGCTTGAACCCTTGTGCATCAGGTGGGACGTATCCTCTTGGTGAAAACAATGGGTTTACGGCGAAGTAAGATCCAATTGCAATTTCAACTCCTGGAGAAAAACATTATTGTTAATAGTTGAACACGTGTATTACACAAGGCTGATCAAAAAGGTCCTTATTTTAGGCAGCACCTCTATTCCAGTAAAAGTACAGTACCAGTCAAAAGTTTGGACACACCTACTCATTCAAGGGTTTTTCTTTATTTTTTATATTTTCTACATTGTAGAATAATAGTGAAGACATCAAAACTATGAAATAACACATATGAAATCATGTAGTAACCAAAAGTGTTAAACAAATCAAAATATATTTGAGAAAATAGTGAAAATAAAGATACAGAGGGAAAAAAGTATTTGATCCCCTGCTGATTTTGTACGTTTGCCCACTGACAAAGAAATGATCAGTCTATAATTTTAATGGTAGGTTTATTTGAACAGTGAGAGACAGAATAACAATAACAAAAAATCCAGAAAAACGCATGTCAAAAATGTTATAAATTTATTTGCATTTTAATGAGGGAAATAAGTATTTGACCCCTCTGCAAAACATGACTTAGTACTTGGTGGCAAAACCCTTGTTGGCAATCACAGAGGTCAGACGTTTCTTGTAGTTGGCCACCAGGTTTGCACACATCTCAGGAGGGATTTTATCCCACTCCTCTTTGCAGATCTTCTCCAAGTCATTAAGGTTTCGAGGCTGACGTTTGGCAACTCAAACCTTCAGCTCCCTCCACAGATTTTCTATGGGATTAAGGTCTGGAGACTGGCTAGGCCACTCCAGGACCTTAATGTGCTTCTTCTTGAGCCACTCCTTTGTTTCCTTGGCCGTGTGTTTTGGGTCATTGTCATGCTGGAATAACCATCCACGACCCATTTTCAATGCCCTGGCTGAGGGAAGGAGGTTCTCACCCAAGATTTGACGGTACATGGCCCTGTCCATCGTCCCTTTGATGCGGTGAAGTTGTCCTCTTAGAAGAAAAACACCCCCAAAGCATAATGTTTCCACCTCCATGTTTGGCGGTAGGGATGGTGTTTTTGGGGTCATAGGCAGGATTCCTCCTCCTCCAAACACAGCGAGTTGCGTTGATGCCAAAGAGCTCCATTTTGGTCTCATCTGACCACAACACTTTCACCCAGTTGTCCTCTGAATAATTCAGATGTTCATTGGCAAACTTCAGACGGGCATGTATATGTGCTTTCTTGAGCAGGGGGACCTTGCGGGCGCTGCAGGATTTCAGTCCTTCACGGTGTAGTGTGTTACCAATTGTTTTCTTGGTGACTATGGTCCCAGCTGCCTTGAGATCATTGACAAGATCCTCCCATGTAGTTCTGGGCAGATTCATCACCGTTCTCATGATCATTGCAACTCCACGAGGTGAAATCTTGCATGAAGCCCCAGGCCGAGGGAGATGGACAGTTCTTTTGTGTTTCTTCCATTTGCGAATAATCGCACCAAATGTTGTCACCTTCTCACCAAGCTGCTTGACAATCGTCTTGTAGCCTATTCCAGCCTTGTGTAGGTCTACAATCTTGTCCCTGACATCCTTGGAGAGCTCTTTGATCTTGGCCATGGTGGAGAGTTTGGAGTCTGATTGATTGATTGCGTCTGTGGACAGGGGTCTTTTACACAGGTAACAAACTGAGATTAGGAGCACTCCCTTTAAGAGTGTGCTCCTAATCTCAGTTTGTTACCTGTATAAAAGACACCTGGGATCCAGAAATCTTTCTGATTGAGAGGGGGTCAAATTCTTATTTCCCTCATTAAAATGCAAATCAATTTATAACATTTTTGACATGTGTTTTTCTGGATTTTTTTGTTGTTATTCTGTCTCTCACTGTTCAAATAAACCTACCATTAATATTATAGACTGATAATTTCTTTGTCAGTGAGCAAACGTACAAAATCAGCAGGGGATCAAATACTTTTTTCCCTCACTGTAAACCCTTGAATGAGTAAGTGTGTCCAAACTTTTGACTGGTATTGTTCCTCTACACAAAATACCATGAGGAGAACTCCCATTCCTGTTTTCATACCATGTGTTTCTTCGTAGCTGCGATTGAAGCCATGATTGTTGATCTGACTGATGGAGTTTGAACTGGTGCCATGGAAGAGCAGTCTCTCGTTGTTGTAGTGATCTGACTGATGGAGTTTGAACTGGTGCCGTAGAAGAGCAGTCTCTCGTTGTTGTAGTGATCTGACTGATGGAGTTTGAACTGGTGCCATGGAAGAGCAGTCTCTCGTTGTTGTAGTGATCTGACTGATGGAGTTTGAACTGGTGCCATGGAAGAGCAGTCTCTCGTTGTTGTAGTGATCTGACTGATGGAGTTTGAACTGGTGCCATGGAAGAGCAGTCTCTCGTTGTTGTAGTGATCTGACTGATGGAGTTTGAACTGGTGCCATGGAAGAGCAGTCTCTCGTTGTTGTAGTGATTGTTCTTCTCCTCCATCTGTTTCTTCTGTATCTGATAGTTCTTCCACAGTGTCTCGTTCTGGACTTGTTCAATCTACCAATATGAGAAAAAGTACAACAAAAAGTTTGAACGTTATATATTTTTACTGAAGTGCCACAAGGGATTTTATGGACAGTAAGGAAATAACAACTGACATCTTTAACTGGTTTAGACAATATTGCCAGCTAGGGAGTTGAGCTAGGTAGTGAAATTCAAGCAACAATTTACATAACCTCTTGCTTTTAACTCCAATATTTTCCAGTAACAACATGATCTTAAGTTTCCATTAACCTTAACATGAACATACTTCAACAATGGTTAGGTTGATCCCTGTCTTCACACACTCAGCCTTCACATCATTGTATTCCCTGAATCTTGGAGACAGATTGACCAACTTTAAGAAAGAACCCTTCATGTCGTCCCAGTGTGTAGGCACTAAGGTGTCACCTGGACAGAAGACAGACAGTTTGGTATTTAGTGGACAATTCATGACACAATAAAGGCTGTCATTAAAAAGTTTAAATTCTGTACATATTCCTTCAGTATGGGCTCCTGAGTGGTGCAGCGGTCTAAGGCACTGCATCTCAGTATAAGAGGGGTCACTACAGTCCCTGGTTCAAATCCAGGCTGAATCACATCCGGCCGTGATTGGGAGTCCCAAAGGGCAGCACACAATTGGCCCAGCATCATCCGGATTTGGCCGGGGTAGGCTGTCATTGTAAAGAAGAACTTATTCTTAAATGGACTTGCCTTGTTAAATAAAGATTAAACGTTACAACATATTTAAACTAATTATCTGATCTCACTGATTTTAATACTTTAATTTATTTATACATTTAATTCATACAGATGAGAATATATAATAGAGTCATCTTTCAGTTATTTTCTCAATAACTCTCTTCTGCCCTTTATGTTGGAAGCTTTTCTGTACAGGACATTAGCCTCATTATCCACATTGTGGTCTTGGTTCTGCCATCCTCCCAGACTGCTCAAAAGGTAGACTGATCGTCTGACGTTCTCTTTCCTTTCCACAACCATGTCCCTGATGATTCCGTCTGCAGTAAGCACATCACGGCTCAGGCCCTCCAGACAGATCGGGGAGTCGGGGCCCTTCATCTCCAGGCGGATGCTGACAGTCAGCTCCCTCTGTATGGTCTGCAGCTGCTCCACATCCGCCTTGCTCAGCTGGCTGATGTGTGGGTCCTTGATGATTCTCTCCATCTTCTGAAAGAAGCTCCCTTGGCCATCTTGACATAGAGACAGGCCCCTGAGAGGATGATTCTGGGCCTTTTGGGGTCAAAACGGACATTCATCTCATCACGCTTGACAAAATGTCTCCAGTTCTGATATTTTTTCTCCTGGATGAATTTAACCACGGCACAGGACTTGACACAGACA
Source organism: Salmo trutta (assembly GCF_901001165.1). Classification (NCBI taxonomy): domain Eukaryota; kingdom Metazoa; phylum Chordata; class Actinopteri; order Salmoniformes; family Salmonidae; genus Salmo; species Salmo trutta. Next base: position 46,494,307 of record NC_042968.1, read on the forward strand.
GCCTCTTCGACTTGTGAGTAGTTTTCAACAAATCTTCCAGAAAGTTGCTGACCTCTTTGACCTGGCCCAGAAAGCCAGAGACAATCATTCTGTCTCTGCTCTCTGGATGGAGCTTTATCACCACAGTTTTCTTCTTTGGGGAGTTGTATGCATCCACCAGGTGGCTGTTCAGATCCTTCCACCCAGGCATCCTCAACACATCCTGGAACTTCACCACGAGGCTCTGCATGGACAGGGCAGTCTTCACCATCTGCTCTGAGCTGCCAGTCAGAAGCACCTCTCCACCCTCCATGCTATACACAGCGCCGGGACGTGAACAGGTCCTGGGACATCTCCATACTGTCGACTGACCTCAGGAAGTCCAGGATGTGAGGGTCCAGCTTCAGCTGCTTCTTCCTCATTCTGAGCTCCTCTCCAGGATCCAGTTCTGCAACTTGTACACCTCTGTGACAAGACCTGAGAGAACCAGCTTCTTGGTGTCGTCTCTGTAGGAGAGACCCAAATCTGGGTCTTCATCTGCTGCGCGCTTCAGCAGTCCTTCCTGCTGCAGGATGTAGAACATGGCAGGGGACACCTCCATCTCCTGTGAGACGCTGTCCCTCTGCCTCTGTATGTGACTCATGGCCCTCTTCATGAGGCTCTCCACCGGCCGCCTGAGCCGCTTTGTGTCTTCAGCCAGGCCCGCCACTGTCAGAGCCCCTCTGGATGCCTCCATCAGCAGGACAGCATCCTCTTTCACCACCGAGCGGACTTCCTTCTCCACTGCCTCCCACACTGGGGCACTTGAACAACACTCATATTGGGCCGTGATGTTATGGAACACGTTCAAGGCATTCTGTTTCCATCTGTCAATGTGTTTTTTCGTTAGTCCATTCTGCTTCAGCAGGTTAGGTAGAGGGCTGAGTTTGACCTCAGCACTGTCAATGTCCACCTGACAGAAGTGGACCTTCATCTGGTCATTGATGGGGGACAACTGTCTCTTCATGGAAAGGAATGACCATAAAGCAGGATGCAACCTCTCTGTGAAGGGTTCAGGCAGCTTCCACATTGGCCTGATCTTGCCATACAAGACCGTGCCCAAGGACTCGTAGTAAAGAGATACGTTGACTTGGACTTTGCAAATGACATGGTTTAGATTTTTTTATTGTCTCCACAGCTGAAATGATATAGAAAATAGAGTAGCAATATAAAAGGCTGTGCAAAACCTAAACACAAAAGATTTGTTTAATTCCTCAAATTGTGTTAAATAGTACCCAAAATACAAATAACAATATTAACAAATGAACACATTGATGTTTTTTTTTTATTATTATTATTATTATTATTATTATCATTAAGTCAATCTCCCAAGCAAAATAGTTGATTCACTCTGCAGGTTTTTACATTTTGGCTCCTGGAAGATGACGATGGTTGCCTTCTCCTCAGAGATCATAGTGATTCTATTCACTGGCCCCCCGTCTCCAAGTAGAGCTCCAAGATATCTTCAATTAGGACAGGGAAGAGCTTCTCCACTGTCACTCTGTGACACCGTTGCAGCTCCCGGCCAATCACACCATGCTTCATGAAGTGTTTGTTACTCTTGCTGTTGGTGAGGAACTGTTCTGCATATTAAGATAAACCATTAATATCCTCATTATCATAGAGAACCTGTATGTTCCCTTCATCTGTGATATGTAATTTGGGGTATTATTATTTGTTAGTCAAACTATAAATGGTTTCTATTAGACATGGAAACTATGGAGCTGCGACCTACTATTGGGTTTGTTGACGGTCACATCTGCTATGTTTGTCTCTGATGATCTCCAGAGAGAAGTTGTCTTCCTCTAGGCCAGAGATTGTCTCCACCAACAACACCAGCATGTCTTGGGACATGCAATCAGGAATCCTCTCCAGTCTCACAGCAGTGCTATGAGGAAACTTCTCAGCACCACCCTGATCTCCAGGCCTGCTCTGAGCTCCACCTGAAATATCTGGGCTTAAATACACTTGATATCCACAAAATGAATGATTCAACACTCAAAATTAGAATTTCCCTAAATACTCTGTGTCACATACTCTGTGTATCTGTGTCATTTGGCCATCATAGAACAGTTATGAAATACCATCAACAAGAGAATAGTGTTAACTGAAGATGTCTGACTTGTTGCACCAACCTGGAAAATGTGTAAAACAGACACAAATAACAACAACAGATCAAATCAGTGCATTAATTAAATCTGGTAAATCATTTTGTAACATTGGTTTTGGCCATAACAACATTAGACTGTGTTACATGATACAGTTTGGAGCGCTATCAAAGCACAGGGTGATGTTATAGCGATGAGGACCATTGTATATCCTTGTTGTCGAGGCCCTTAGATACCTGTAATCTGAAGTACCCAAGAAGGCCACTAGATGTCATCTGATAGTTTACTGGTAATCTGAAGTACCCAAGATGGCCACTAGATGTCATCTGATAGTTTACTGGTAATCTGAAGTACCCAAGATGGCCACTAGATGTCATCTGATAGTTTACTGGTAATCTGAAGTACTCAAGAAGGCCACTAGATGTCATCTGATAGTTTACTGGTAATCTGAAGTACCCAAGATGGCCACTAGATGTCATCTGATAGTTTACTGGTAATCTGAAGTACCCAAGATGGCCACTAGATGTCATCTGATAGTTTACTGGTAATCTGAAGTACCCAAGATGGCCACTAGATGTCATCTGATAGTTTACTGGTAATCTGAAGTACTCAAGAAGGCCACTAGATGTCATCTGATAGTTTACTGGTAATCTGAAGTACTCAAGAAGGCCACTAGATGTCATCTGATAGTTTACTGGTAATCTGAAGTACCCAAGATGGCCACTAGATGTCATCTGATAGTTTACTGGTAATCTATGAACATTTCCAGTAATATCCCCTCCCTTTGCAACCCTACACAGCTCTCATGGTGATGTGGTATCTGGAAATATTACTGTCCAACATCACTTATATTCTTCTGTTTAACAATTCAACTTTTTTTATTGTTTTATTATAAAACATTGACAGAAGATTGTAGTGCTAAATCTCTGTTTAGATGGGCACGGCGACAAAAGCAATGCGTGAGGACTTTATTGGTTGCCATATTAGTTAGCAAACAAACGCTAGGTCCGTTTAATGTTACACATTACAGATAACACAACGGGTTAGTTTGTTTGTTGACTAATGTAAATATCACTCACCAACAATTGTGTGATCAAACCAACACCAACAATGATAAGGACATGTTCAAAAGACAGTCTATCTACAACAGTATCTATAACACCAAAGCTGCAGGAAGTAGGGGTGCTGAAGGTGCTGAAGGTTCTGCAGCACCTCCTGAAAAATAGACCTTTTATTTGTATTTTTTAAATTGTTGTTGGAATTTTCTTTTCACAACGTAGTGAACTGGGCCTTTACTAGTCCTGTATTCGTGGCCGTCATTGTAAAAAATGATTTGTTCATAACTGACTTGCCAAGTTAAATAAAGGTAAAATAAATATTTTGGACAACCTTGGTATGTTGATTCCATCATAGATTTTCAAATAATGTTTGTCCTACTTTAAGTTCCTGTGAAACTAGCGAGACTGACGGGTACCGTGGACTAACACTATACAATTTCTATGCCGCACTAATACAAAAATACAAAATATGTACCCGCGAATACAGTAGTTACATGAAATCCCAAAACTAGCAACCTAACATATTTAGGCTGCTCAACATAAAGTCTCCAGTAGAAAACATAACTTTATCGCGTGGCTTCTATAAACTGAAATACTGACTATCATGTGTAGGCAACACGCGACGTCTCCGCACACGTCCTGACTTTGAGAGTGTCACGCTCGTCGTAAAGATGGGACCAAGGCTCGGCGGGAATGTGTATGCTCATCTTCTTTATTTAGAAGAAAACCAAAATAAACACTTAAACAAAAACCAATGACGAGAAACAGTCCTGTAAGGCACACAGCTACACACGGAACATCTACCCACAAAAACCCATAGAAAAACAACCCTACTAAATAGGACCTTCAATTAGAGGCAACGAGGAACAGCTGCCTCCAATTGAAGGTCAACCCAATAAACTAAACATAGAAATAGAAAAACTAGAACGAACATAGAAATATATTAACATAGAACATTAACCAAAAAACCCCGAAACACATAAAACAAACACCCCCTGCCACGCCCTGACCAAACTACAATAACAAACAACCCCTTTACTGGTCAGGACGTGACAGAAAGAACTTTGAGTTGATTATTAAATTGTAACAAATACAACAACAAACGTTTAGGTTCATGAGTATATTTCAACATTTTTATTGGCATAATTATGTCTGTTTTCTCTGGTGGTATTATATGCTTTTAAATATCATTTGTGGTTTTAACAGGAATACTGGGAGGTACCGGGATGGTTGCAATTTTCTGGGGAAGCTATTAAACCCTACCTCAGACCCTGCTAAAGCCTTCCGACTTCTCTCCTGTAAGAAGGCCTGACACAGGTTCTTCAAAGCCAGGTTCATAGGTGGCTCCATTGAGGAACTTCCTCTGAAAACTGGACATTCTGGAGATTCCTTCCCTTTACACCATAGATGCAGACAGGCTTTGCAGACGCTAAGGCTACAAAACAGAATGACAGGATCCTGGAATATGTCACAGCACACAGGACAGATCTTCCTCCGGGAGAGATGATTTGAAAGCCATTTTCTAACATAATGTGTCAGCCCCTAAAGATTACTTTCACTTTTAACAACTTTTTAAAGACTTTTACTTTTAAACAAACAACCTCCACTTGTTTTCAACCAAACGTTGAGAAGCACTTGGTCACAGCTTTGATGCCTTTTGGTTTATGCAGTGGTTTATTATCTCGCTATCTCTTAACAATCTCATTCCCAGTGTATGTCAGATGGACTTGGTCGCTGGAGAGCTATAAAACTCCCTGAGTTAAACTTTATCAAGGGTGGGGTGTACAGAAACCTGCATAGATAGGCAGTCATTGCATGTGTGTTTCCTTGTACTATGCTTGTTGGGAACAGAAGTCTTGTGGGGACCAGAAGTCCTCACAAGGACAGTAAAACAAGGAAAATTCTGGTGACATTTTGCTGGTCCCCACAAGGAAAAAGGCTATTTTAGACTTAGGAGTTTGGTTGAGGGTAGGTTGACAGGGTTAGAGATTTGGGGTTAAGGTTAGGGTTAAGGTTAGTGATATGGCTACATGAAGGATTTGGGAAAATAGGATTTTGAATGAAAATCAATTGTTTGGTCCTCACAAGGATAATAAAACAAACACCTGTGTGTGTGTGTGTGTGTGTGTGTGTGTGTGTGTGTGTGTGTGTGTGTGTGTGTGTGTGTGTGTGTGCTCCACTCTTAACTTCTCTTTAAGGAAGTAACCACTTTCCACCACATGAGGGTGCACATTCACTGCCTCTTGGCAAATGTAGACAGAATCAGAAGTGTACTGTATACACATATTCTGTAACATATCATATAAACATATTATATCATGCAAATACTATTATATACAATAATCTAAAAGTATTGCAGTATGAACGAGTCACACACACACAACAGAAGTTTAAAGTGTGCATTAAAATATTGGACTTTGTGTAAATTCCTCTGTCTGTATTCTGTCTCTATATTGTCTGTCACTAGCAGCACCATTTCACCAGGTCACATTCTGACTGAGTCACTGTACTTGGTGAATAAAAAGTATTCTGATTCTGATTGGCTATTGACAATGATCATAATACGCCCTCATGTGGTGACAGGTTGTAACTTCAGGTTAACACCAGTTAGTTGTTACGTGTGTGTGCGCACGCCCTTTTGTCCTTGTGTAAATGTGTGTGTTCAGACAAGAGGAATCCCATAAGCTAAGCCTCTGTCGCCACAGCTGGCTCCTATGTCCCTTTCCACAGACATGAGAGGGACCAGGAGGGAATTTTCCCGGGGGCTTAAGACAAAACACACAGCAAGCTATAGACACAGGGACCACATGCCCTGACCTCCACCCCTCATGTATCGCTGTGTGTGTGCTCTCTGAGAGCCCTCTAGTCCAACAGTTGCTGGCTTCATGTCATGTTGTCCGGCAAAATACTGCGCTACATTTTTCTCCCAGGCTTCCCAGTGCTTTGTTGTACTGGGTTGGAAGAGGGTGGCAGGCAGCGAGAGAGAGAGGCAGCTGATATCTGTGTTACTCCCCGGGTTTAGCCGAGTGTTTGAAGGTGTTCCGCATGTGGAATGTTGAGACTGGTGGGGGGATGTATGTTGGTGGGGCCATGCGAAGGGGTGAACGTGAGGGAAAGGCAATAGAGAGAGGGGGGACGGAGGAGTGGGAAGGCCAGCCAGAGAATGAGAGAGGGAGGGAGAGAAAGAGGAGAGCGAGAAAGAGAGAAAGGAGGGTTTGATCTTTTGATGCAGTGAAGACAGGAAGTTATGACTACATTTCATGCCAGGAAGACATGAAGCTGACTTCTTACAGCAAAACACCAACAGAAAGCTGACTTCTTACAGCAAAACACCAACAGAAAGACATGAAGCTGACTTCTTACAGCAAAACACCAACAGAAAGACATGAAGCTGACTTCTTACAGCAAAACACCAACAGAAAGCTGACTTCTTACAGCAAAACACCAACAGAAAGACATGAAGCTGAATTCTTACAGCAAAACACCAACAGAAAGACATGAAGCTGACTTCTTACAGCAAAACACCAACAGAAAGACATGAAGCTGACTTCTTACAGCAAAACACCAACAGAAAGACATGAAGCTGACTTCTTACAGCAAAACACCAACAGAAAGACATGAAGCTGACTTCTTACAGCAAAACACCAACAGAAAGACATAAAGCTGACTTCTTACAGCAAAACACCAACAGAAAGACATGAAGCTGAATTCTTACAGCAAAACACCAACAGAAAGACATAAAGCTGACTTCTTACAGCAAAACACCAACAGAAAGACATAAAACTGACTTCTTACAAGCTGTAATTGAGCTTGGAATGTACGACTGAGCCAAATCTCTTCCATGCTACTACTCCGTGCTCGGAGAGAGATTGGTAGAGAGATATAGGGAATGAGATGGGATACTCCAAATGCCCAGACTTGTTACACAAAATGATCATATGCCACACCATACTTGGAAGCAAGTTGTTTACATACCAAATGCCTTGAAACACGCACAGAAGAGGGATGAGGAAAATACAAGATTGAGAAAAAGAGATAAGCAGGGGAAGAGAGAGAGAGAGATTGTATTGCTGTCATGACTCATGTCACACAGGTGAAACCTCTTACTCTATAATTGATCCTGGGAATCTACCTAAAAATATCTTTAATATTGACTCATGTATTAAGAACCAGCTCTGTATCTGTGTCTGGCCTGCATTATGTCCACTCCAGTGTAAATTACACCTCTGTATCTGTCTGGCCTGCATTATGTCCACTCCAGTGTAAATTACACCTCTGTATCTGTCTGTCCTGCATTATGTCCACTCCAGTGTAAATTACACCTCTGTATCTGTCTGGCCTGCATTATGTCCACTCCAGTGTAAATTACTCCTCTGTATCTGGCCTGCATTATGTCCACTCCAGTGTAAATTACACCTCTGTATCTGGCCTGCATTATGTCCACTCCAGTGTAAATTACACCTCTGTATCTGTGTCTGGCCTGCATTATGTCCATTCCAGTGTAAATTACACCTCTGTATCTGGCCTGCATTGTGTCCACTCCAGTGTAAATTACACCTCTGTATCTGGCCTGCATTGTGTCCACTCCAGTGTAAATTACACCTCTGTATCTGGCCTGCATTGTGTCCACTCCAGTGTAAATTACACCTCTGTATCTGTATCTGGCCTGCATTATGTCCACTCCAGTGTAAATTACACCTCTGTATCTGTGTCTGGCCTGCATTATGTCCAATCCAGTGTAAATTACACCTCTGTATCTGGCCTGCATTATGTCCACTCCAGTGTAAATTACTCCTCTGTATCTGGCCTGCATTATGTCCACTCCAGTGTAAATTACTCCTCTGTATCTGTATCTGGCCTGCATTGTGTCCACTCCAGTGTAAATTACTCCTCTGTATTTGTATCTGGCCTGCATTATGTCCAATCCAGTGTAAATTACACCTCTGTATCTGTATCTGGCCTGCATTATGTCCACTCCAGTGTAAATTACACCTCTGTATCTGTGTCTGGCCTGCATTATGTCCAATCCAGTGTAAATTACACCTCTGTATCTGGCCTGCATTGTGTCCACTCCAGTGTAAATTACACCTCTGTATCTGTCTGTCCTGCATTATGTCCACTCCAGTGTAAATTACTCCTCTGTATCTGTGTCTGGCCTGCATTATGTCCAATCCAGTGTAAATTACACCTCTGTATCTGTATCTGGCCTGCATTGTGTCCACTCCAGTGTAAATTACACCTCTGTATCTGTATCTGGCCTGCATTATGTCCATTCCAGTGTAAATTACTGGGCACTGATGAGCGATGAGAGTTTAAGCCATTAAGCATTTCCATAAAATGACAAATCCTGAGTGAACGCAGATCTCATCAGATTGATGAGGAACCCACAAGCATGCTGGGAAAGGAGCCTCAGTGCAGGCCGGTCTTCACTATACTTCACTGACTCCAATAGGAGCTAGAGAAAATACCTGGAAAACAGGTTGAAGACAACGCTGTCCAGCAACAGGTCCTGTTTAAAAACAGCTCCTGGTCTACACAATGTTGATTAAAAACAGCTCCTGGTCTACACAATGTTGATTAAAAACAGCTCCTGGTCTACACAATGCTGATTAAAAACAGCTCCTGGTCTACACAATGCTGATTAAAAACAGCTCCTGGTCTACACAATGCTGATTAAAAACAGCTCCTGGTCTACACAATGCTGATTAAAAACAGCTCCTGGTCTACACAATGCTGATTAAAAACAGCTCCTGGTCTACACAGTGCTGATTAAAAACAGCTCCTGGTCTACACAGTGCTGATTAAAAACAGCTCCTGGTCTACACAATGCTGATTAAAAACAGCTCCTGGTCTACACAATGTTGATTAAAAACAGCTCCTGTTCTACACAATGTTGATTAAAAACAGCTCCTGGTCTACACAATGTTGATTAAAAACAGCTCCTGGTCTACACAATGCTGATTAAAAACAGCTCCTGTTTAAAAACAGCTCCTGATTAAAAACAGCTCCTGGTCTACACAATGCTGATTAAAAACAGCTCCTGGTCTACACAATGCTGATTAAAAACAGCTCCTGGTCTACACAATGCTGATTAAAAACAGCTCCTGGTCTACACAATGCTGATTAAAAACAGCTCCTGGTCTACACAATGCTGATTAAAAACAGCTCCTGGTCTACACAATGTTGATTAAAAACAGCTACTGGTCTACACAATGCTGATTAAAAACAGCTCCTGGTCTACACAATGCTGATTAAAAACAGCTCCTGTTTAAAAACAGCTCCTGATTAAAAACAGCTCCTGATTAAAAACAGCTCCTGGTCTACACAATGCTGATTAAAAACAGCTCCTGGTCTACACAATGCTGATTAAAAACAGCTCCTGGTCTACACAATGCTGATTAAAAACAGCTCCTGGTCTACACAATGATGATTAAAAACAGCTCCTGGTCTACACAATGTTGATTAAAAACAGCTCCTGGTCTACACAATGCTGATTAAAAACAGCTCCTGGTCTACACAATGATGATTAAAAACAGCTCCTGGTCTACACAATGTTGATTAAAAACAGCTCCTGGTCTACACAATGTTGATTAAAAACAGCTCCTGGTCTACACAATGCTGATGATTAAAAACAGCTCCTGGTCTACACAATGCTGATTAAAAACAGCTCCTGGTCTACACAATGTTGATTAAAAACAGCTCCTGGTCTACACAATGCTGATTAAAAACAGCTCCTGGTCTACACAATGCTGATTAAAAACAGCTCCTGGTCTACACAATGTTGATTAAAAACAGCTCCTGGTCTACACAATGCTGATTAAAAACAGCTCCTGGTCTACACAATGCTGATTAAAAACAGCTCCTGGTCTACACAATGCTGATTAAAAACAGCTCCTGGTCTACACAATGCTGATTAAAAACAGCTCCTGGTCTACACAATGCTGATTAAAAACAGCTCCTGGTCTACACAATGTTGATTCAAGTAGCTATCAGAGTTTAGAACACCACACCCCTGGAACTGCAATATGCTTTTACATTAAGACCTGTCTGTCTGTCTGTCTGTGTACATGTTATAAGTGTCCATCCCTTTGTTGACATGAGATGATTCCAGTTAATTAATGGATATAATTATGTCTGTCTGTGTGCATGTGTCTCTCTTTTCTGAGGCAGTGGGTCACAGCTGACACTGTAAACTCAATGACCACCCATACATCACATTCCTGCCCCCCTACCGTGAGTTATGAATGAGGTCCTGAGTGGTCCCCCCCCCCCCCCCCCCCCTGAATATACATCCCACTAGCAGGCAGGCCCCAGTGATTAATCATACTTTGGTTCCTCTCCCCAGCTAGATCTTTTTCCCCTCTCTGTTGACATGGCTTCCACTGGCACCACTTCCCACCTCGACTCCCAACTGAGCCCCTAGACAGCCTACTAATGTCAGCCGGGCCAGACAGGAATGCTCCTCTGTTTTCCTTGACCTCTTTTTTCCCCTTCTTCGACAAGTCATTAACAGTGAGGCGACGCCCTCCTCGTGTGAGAGAATGTTTTTGTCGTTGTGTCGTGGCATGGTCCATGGTCCATGGTCCGGGTTGAGCAAGAATAGGGATTTGAGGGGTTGGAGAACTCTGGAGTCTGGAGGGATGATCGATGATGAAGATCAGAATTGATGTGTGGCTGTTGTTGATGATTTGTGGAGACACCTGTCACGGGTGTCGTAGGGATTGGACCAAAACACAGCGGGAACGTGTAAACTCATCTTATTTTATTAAAGAAGGAAAAACAAAAGAAACACGTATGGAAAAAACAACAAACGACACTAAATAGTCCCGTCAGGTGCACAAAACAGGAACTAACTACCCACAAATCCCATAGAAAAAAACACCCCTCTTAAATAGGACCTTCAATTAGAAGCAACGAGGAGCAGCTGCTTCCAATTGAAGGTCAACCCAATAAACACCACAAAGAAATAGAAATATTAGAACTAACATAGAAATAGACTAACATAGAACATAGCCCAACAAACCCCGAAACACTCTAAACAAACACCCCCTGCCACGCCCTGACCAAACTACAATAACAAACAACCTCTTTTACTGGTCAGGACGTGACAACACCATCTATATTTAATGCTCTTCTCACCTCTGTAACTCTTTATCTGTCAATTAAAATATCTTCCCAGTCAACTTTCCTGGTGAATTAAAATATCTTCTCAGTGAACTTTCCTGGTAAATTAAATTATCTTCTCAGTCAACTTTCCAGGTGAATTAAAATATCTTCTCAGTGAACTGTCCTGGTGAATTAAAATATCTTCTCAGTGAGCTGTCCTGGTGAATTAAAATATCTTCTCTGTGAACTTTCCTGTTGAATTCAAATATCTTCTCAGTGAACTGTCCTGGTGAATTAAAATATCTTCTCAGTGAACGTTCCTGGTGAATTAAGGGTTAAATAAATCAACTGGAGCGATAAAGAGCATGTGTTTTTAGAGGTGTTCTAGATTTTGAGACTGTTTTTAAGTGTTTTGAGACTGTTTTAAAGTGTTTTGAGACTGTTTTTAAGTGTTTTGAGACTGTTTTTAAGTGTTTTGAGACTGTTTTAAAGTGTTTGGGTGCTGAGTTGATCTTATCATTTAATCTAAGTCAAATATTGTTTGAGAGGGCAGGGACATAATTCAAACCTTTGAGGTATAGAGAGAGAGAGAGAGGTACAGAGAGAGAGGTAGAGAGAGAGGTACAGAGAGAGAAAGGTAGAGAGAGGGAGAGGTAGAGAGAGATTGTGTGTGTGTGTGTGTGAGAGAGAGAGAACGAGACAGAGAGGTAAAGAGAGGTGGAGAGAGAGGTAGAGAGAGAGAGAGAGATATAGGTACAGAGAGAGGTACAGAGAGAGAGAGAGAGAGAGAGAGAGAGAGAACATACTTTTCCCTAATATATTTTACTTAACCCTCCAAAGTCCATGGAATACCAGTGGGTCAACATATTGCACAGGCTCAATCAAATTCATTTTCACTCTTCAACCATAGAACAGTGTTACTGTATATGGGTCATTATTTTTACATTGCCCATTTGGCCATCAGTATATATGAAATAATGAGATGAAATAGATTGGAATGTGTGGAAAGTTACTTTTAGAAGCGTAGCATTGAAAGCAGTGGGGTGCGAGCAGGCCCCTCAGGCTGAGTAGTGCTAGTTGTTACACTCGCAGCTTGTGGCTAAGCTTGCTCCACAGCCTAGGGGAATGTCTGGGTACAGTGGCAAAACCATTTATTTACAGACACTTCCAGAGTTGAGGTCTAACACCCACAGCCAAAGTGCAACCCTCTTAGGGTGTGTGTGTGTGTGTGTATGTGTGTGTGTGTGTGTGTGTATGTGTGTGTGTGTGTGTGTGTGTGTGTGTGTGTGTGTGTGTGTGTGTGTGTGTGTGTGTGTTTGAACAGGGAAGCATGGAGTCAATTCAATCTCTTTGATCACCCTTTACACACAAAACCATCTTGTCTGATATTCTGAGACATTTCTACATTTTAAATGAACCTACAAAAAGACTTCACTTCAGTCTGTAGAGTTCCTAATCCAGTCTGTTTTAAATAGAGATAAATCTTCCTTCTTCACTGTGAGGTCATATCTAACAGCCTTGTAGAGTTCCTATTCCAGTCTGTTTTAAATAGAGATAAATCTTCCTTCTTCACTGTGAGGTCATATCTTCCAGTCTGTTTTAAATAGAGAGAAATCTTCCTTCTTCACTGTGAGGTCATATCTAACAGCCTTGTAGAGTTCCTATTCCAGTCTGTTTTAAATAGAGAGAAATCTCCCTTCTTCACTGTGAGATCATATCTAACAGCCTTGTAGAGTTCCTATTATAGTCTGTTTTAAATAGAGAGAAATCTCCCTTCTTCACTGTGAGGTCATATCTAACAGCCTTGTAGAGTTCCTATTCCAGTCTGTTTTAAATAGAGAGAAATCTCCCTTCTTCACTGTGAGGTCATATCTAACAGCCTTGTAGAGTTCCTATTATAGTCTGTTTTAAATAGAGAGAAATCTCCCTTCTTCACTGTGAGGTCATATCTAACAGCCTTGTAGAGTTCCTATTCCAGTCTGTTTTAAATAGAGAGAAATCTCCCTTCTTCACTGTGAGGTCATATCTAACAGCCTTGTAGAGTTCCTATTATAGTCTGTTTTAAATAGAGAGAAATCTCCCTTCTTCACTGTGAGGTCATATCTAACAGCCTTGTAGAGTTCCTATTATAGTCTGTTTTAAATAGAGAGAAATCTCCCTTCTTCACTGTGAGGTCATATCTAACAGCCTTGTAGAGTTCCTATTATAGTCTGTTTTAAATATAGATAAATCTCCCTTCTTCACTGTGAGGTCATATCTAACAGCCTTGTAGAGTTCCTATTATAGTCTGTTTTAAATAGAGAGAAATCTCCCTTCTTCACTGTGAGGTCATATCTAACAGCCTTGTAGAGTTCCTATTCCGGTCTGTTTTAAATAGAGAGAAATCTCCCTTCTTCACTGTGAGGTCATATCTAACAGCCTTGTAGAGTTCCTATTATAGTCTGTTTTAAATAGAGAGAAATCTTCCTTCTTCACTGTGAGGTCATATCTAACAGCCTTGTAGAGTTCCTATTATAGTCTGTTTTAAATAGAGAGAAATCTCCATTCTTCACTGTGACGTCATATCTAACAGCCTTGTAGAGTTCCTATTATAGTCTGTTTTAAATAGAGAGAAATCTCCCTTCTTCACTGTGAGGTCATATCTAACAGCCTTGTAGAGTTCCTATTCCAGTCTGTTTTAAATAGAGAGAAAGCTTCCTTCTTCACTGTGAGGTCATATCTAACAGCCTTGTAGAGTTCCTATTCCAGTCTGTTTTAAATAGAGAGAAATCTCCCTTCTTCACTGTGAGGTCATATCTAACAGCCTTGTAGAGTTCCTATTATAGTCTGTATTAAATATAGATAAATCTCCCTTCTTCACTGTGAGGTCATATCTAACAGCCTTGTAGAGTTCCTATTATAGTCTGTTTTAAATAGAGAGAAATCTTCCTTCTTCACTGTGAGGTCATATCTAACAGCCTTGTAGAGTTCCTATTATAGTCTGTTTTAAATAGAGAGAAATCTCCATTCTTCACTGTGAGGTCATATCTAACAGCCTTGTAGAGTTCCTATTATAGTCTGTTTTAAATAGAGAGAAATCTCCCTTCTTCACTGTGAGGTCATATCTAACAGCCTTGTAGAGTTCCTATTCCAGTCTGTTTTAAATAGAGAGAAAGCTTCCTTCTTCACTGTGAGGTCATATCTAACAGCCTTGTAGAGTTCCTATTCCAGTCTGTTTTAAATAGAGAGAAATCTCCCTTCTTCACTGTGAGGTCATATCTAACAGCCTTGTAGAGTTCCTATTATAGTCTGTTTTAAATAGAGAGAAATCTTCCTTCTTCACTGTGAGGTCATATCTAACAGCCTTGTAGAGTTCCTATTCCAGTCTGTTTTAAATAGAGAGAAATCTCCCTTCTTCACTGTGAGGTCATATCTAACAGCCTTGTAGAGTTCCTATTATAGTCTGTTTTAAATAGAGAGAAATCTCCCTTCTTCACTGTGAGGTCATATCTAACAGCCTTGTAGAGTTCCTATTCCAGTCTGTTTTAAATAGAGAGAAATCTCCCTTCTTCACTGTGAGGTCATATCTAACAGCCTTGTAGAGTTCCTATTCCAGTCTGTTTTAAATAGAGAGAAATCTCCCTTCTTCACTGTGAGGTCATATCTAACAGCCTTGTAGAGTTCCTATTATAGTCTGTTTTAAATAGAGAGAAATCTCCCTTCTTCACTGTGAGGTCATATCTAACAGCCTTGTAGAGTTCCTATTATAGTCTGTTTTAAATATAGATAAATCTCCCTTCTTCACTGTGAGGTCATATCTAACAGCCTTGTAGAGTTCCTATTATAGTCTGTTTTAAATAGAGAGAAATCTCCCTTCTTCACTGTGAGGTCATATCTAACAGCCTTGTAGAGTTCCTATTATAGTCTGTTTTAAATAGAGAGAAATCTCCCTTCTTCACTGTGAGGTCATATCTAACAGCCTTGTAGAGTTCCTATTATAGTCTGTATTAAATATAGATAAATCTCCCTTCTTCACTGTGAGGTCATATCTAACAGCCTTGTAGAGTTCCTATTATAGTCTGTTTTAAATAGAGAGAAATCTTCCTTCTTCACTGTGAGGTCATATCTAACAGCCTTGTAGAGTTCCTATTCCAGTCTGTTTTAAATAGAGAGAAATCTCCCTTCTTCACTGTGAGGTCATATCTAACAGCCTTGTAGAGTTCCTATTATAGTCTGTTTTAAATAGAGAGAAATCTCCCTTCTTCACTGTGAGGTCATATCTAACAGCCTTGTAGAGTTCCTATTCCAGTCTGTTTTAAATAGAGAGAAATCTCCCTTCTTCACTGTGAGGTCATATCTAACAGCCTTGTAGAGTTCCTATTATAGTCTGTTTTAAATATAGATAAATCTCCCTTCTTCACTGTGAGGTCATATCTAACAGCCTTGTAGAGTTCCTATTATAGTCTGTTTTAAATAGAGAGAAATCTCCCTTCTTCACTGTGAGGTCATATCTAACAGCCTTGTAGAGTTCCTATTATAGTCTGTTTTAAATATAGATAAATCTCCCTTCTTCACTGTGAGGTCATATCTAACAGCCTTGTAGAGTTCCTATTATAGTCTGTTTTAAATAGAGAGAAATCTCCCTTCTTCACTGTGAGGTCATATCTAACAGCCTTGTAGAGTTCCTATTATAGTCTGTTTTAAATAGAGAGAAATCTCCCTTCTTCACTGTGAGGTCATATCTAACAGCCTTGTAGAGTTCCTATTATAGTCTGTATTAAATATAGATAAATCTCCCGTCTTCACTGTGAGGTCATATCTAACAGCCTTGTAGAGTTCCTATTATAGTCTGTTTTAAATAGAGAGAAATCTTCCTTCTTCACTGTGAGGTCATATCTAACAGCCTTGTAGAGTTCCTATTATAGTCTGTTTTAAATAGAGAGACATCTCCATTCTTCACTGTGAGGTCATATCTAACAGCCTTGTAGAGTTCCTATTATAGTCTGTTTTAAATAGAGAGAAATCTCCCTTCTTCACTGTGAGGTCATATCTAACAGCCTTGTAGAGTTCCTATTCCAGTCTGTTTTAAATAGAGAGAAAGCTTCCTTCTTCACTGTGAGGTCATATCTAACAGCCTTGTAGAGTTCCTATTCCAGTCTGTTTTAAATAGAGAGAAATCTCCCTTCTTCACTGTGAGGTCATATCTAACAGCCTTGTAGAGTTCCTATTATAGTCTGTTTTAAATAGAGAGAAATCTCCCTTCTTCACTGTGAGGTCATATCTAACAGCCTTGTAGAGTTCCTATTCCGGTCTGTTTTAAATAGAGAGAAATCTCCCTTCTTCACTGTGAGGTCATATCTAACAGCCTTGTAGAGTTCCTATGCCAGTCTGTTTTAAATAGAGAGAAATCTCCCTTCTTCACTGTGAGGTCATATCTAACAGCCTTGTAGAGTTCCTATTCCAGTCTGTTTTAAATAGAGAGAAATCTCCCTTCTTCACTGTGAGGTCATATCTAACAGCCTTGTAGAGTTCCTATTATAGTCTGTTTTAAATAGAGAGAAATCTCCCTTCTTCACTGTGAGGTCATATCTAACAGCCTTGTAGAGTTCCTATTATAGTCTGTTTTAAATAGAGAGAAATCTCCCTTCTTCACTGTGAGGTCATATCTAACAGCCTTGTAGAGTTCCTATTATAGTCTGTTTTAAATATAGATAAATCTCCCTTCTTCACTGTGAGGTCATATCTAACAGCCTTGTAGAGTTCCTATTATAGTCTGTTTTAAATAGAGAGAAATCTCCCTTCTTCACTGTGAGGTCATATCTAACAGCCTTGTAGAGTTCCTATTATAGTCTGTATTAAATATAGATAAATCTCCCTTCTTCACTGTGAGGTCATATCTAACAGCCTTGTAGAGTTCCTATTATAGTCTGTTTTAAATAGAGAGAAATCTTCCTTCTTCACTGTGAGGTCATATCTAACAGCCTTGTAGAGTTCCTATTATAGTCTGTTTTAAATAGAGAGAAATCTCCATTCTTCACTGTGAGGTCATATCTAACAGCCTTGTAGAGTTCCTATTATAGTCTGTTTTAAATAGAGAGAAATCTCCCTTCTTCACTGTGAGGTCATATCTAACAGCCTTGTAGAGTTCCTATTCCAGTCTGTTTTAAATAGAGAGAAAGCTTCCTTCTTCACTGTGAGGTCATATCTAACAGCCTTGTAGAGTTCCTATTCCAGTCTGTTTTAAATAGAGAGAAATCTCCCTTCTTCACTGTGAGGTCATATCTAACAGCCTTGTAGAGTTCCTATTATAGTCTGTATTAAATATAGATAAATCTCCCTTCTTCACTGTGAGGTCATATCTAACAGCCTTGTAGAGTTCCTATTATAGTCTGTTTTAAATAGAGAGAAATCTTCCTTCTTCACTGTGAGGTCATATCTAACAGCCTTGTAGAGTTCCTATTATAGTCTGTTTTAAATAGAGAGAAATCTCCATTCTTCACTGTGAGGTCATATCTAACAGCCTTGTAGAGTTCCTATTATAGTCTGTTTTAAATAGAGAGAAATCTCCCTTCTTCACTGTGAGGTCATATCTAACAGCCTTGTAGAGTTCCTATTCCAGTCTGTTTTAAATAGAGAGAAAGCTTCCTTCTTCACTGTGAGGTCATATCTAACAGCCTTGTAGAGTTCCTATTCCAGTCTGTTTTAAATAGAGAGAAATCTCCCTTCTTCACTGTGAGGTCATATCTAACAGCCTTGTAGAGTTCCTATTATAGTCTGTTTTAAATAGAGAGAAATCTTCCTTCTTCACTGTGAGGTCATATCTAACAGCCTTGTAGAGTTCCTATTCCAGTCTGTTTTAAATAGAGAGAAATCTCCCTTCTTCACTGTGAGGTCATAATCTAACAGCCTTGTAGAGTTCCTATTATAGTCTGTTTTAAATAGAGAGAAATCTCCCTTCTTCACTGTGAGGTCATATCTAACAGCCTTGTAGAGTTCCTATTCCAGTCTGTTTTAAATAGAGAGAAATCTCCCTTCTTCACTGTGAGGTCATATCTAACAGCCTTGTAGAGTTCCTATTCCAGTCTGTTTTAAATAGAGAGAAATCTCCCTTCTTCACTGTGAGGTCATATCTAACAGCCTTGTAGAGTTCCTATTATAGTCTGTTTTAAATAGAGAGAAATCTCCCTTCTTCACTGTGAGGTCATATCTAACAGCCTTGTAGAGTTCCTATTATAGTCTGTTTTAAATATAGATAAATCTCCCTTCTTCACTGTGAGGTCATATCTAACAGCCTTGTAGAGTTCCTATTATAGTCTGTTTTAAATAGAGAGAAATCTCCCTTCTTCACTGTGAGGTCATATCTAACAGCCTTGTAGAGTTCCTATTATAGTCTGTTTTAAATAGAGAGAAATCTCCCTTCTTCACTGTGAGGTCATATCTAACAGCCTTGTAGAGTTCCTATTATAGTCTGTATTAAATATAGATAAATCTCCCTTCTTCACTGTGAGGTCATATCTAACAGCCTTGTAGAGTTCCTATTATAGTCTGTTTTAAATAGAGAGAAATCTTCCTTCTTCACTGTGAGGTCATATCTAACAGCCTTGTAGAGTTCCTATTCCAGTCTGTTTTAAATAGAGAGAAATCTCCATTCTTCACTGTGAGGTCATATCTAACAGCCTTGTAGAGTTCCTATTATAGTCTGTTTTAAATAGAGAGAAATCTCCCTTCTTCACTGTGAGGTCATATCTAACAGCCTTGTAGAGTTCCTATTCCAGTCTGTTTTAAATAGAGAGAAATCTCCCTTCTTCACTGTGAAGTCATATCTAACAGCCTTGTAGAGTTCCTATTATAGTCTGTTTTAAATATAGATAAATCTCCCTTCTTCACTGTGAGGTCATATCTAACAGCCTTGTAGAGTTCCTATTATAGTCTGTTTTAAATAGAGAGAAATCTCCCTTCTTCACTGTGAGGTCATATCTAACAGTCTTGTAGAGTTCCTATTATAGTCTGTTTTAAATATAGATAAATCTCCCTTCTTCACTGTGAGGTCATATCTAACAGCCTTGTAGAGTTCCTATTATAGTCTGTTTTAAATAGAGAGAAATCTCCCTTCTTCACTGTGAGGTCATATCTAACAGCCTTGTAGAGTTCCTATTATAGTCTGTTTTAAATAGAGAGAAATCTCCCTTCTTCACTGTGAGGTCATATCTAACAGCCTTGTAGAGTTCCTATTATAGTCTGTATTAAATATAGATAAATCTCCCTTCTTCACTGTGAGGTCATATCTAACAGCCTTGTAGAGTTCCTATTATAGTCTGTTTTAAATAGAGAGAAATCTTCCTTCTTCACTGTGAGGTCATATCTAACAGCCTTGTAGAGTTCCTATTATAGTCTGTTTTAAATAGAGAGACATCTCCATTCTTCACTGTGAGGTCATATCTAACAGCCTTGTAGAGTTCCTATTATAGTCTGTTTTAAATAGAGAGAAATCTCCCTTCTTCACTGTGAGGTCATATCTAACAGCCTTGTAGAGTTCCTATTCCAGTCTGTTTTAAATAGAGAGAAAGCTTCCTTCTTCACTGTGAGGTCATATCTAACAGCCTTGTAGAGTTCCTATTCCAGTCTGTTTTAAATAGAGAGAAATCTCCCTTCTTCACTGTGAGGTCATATCTAACAGCCTTGTAGAGTTCCTATTATAGTCTGTTTTAAATAGAGAGAAATCTCCCTTCTTCACTGTGAGGTCATATCTAACAGCCTTGTAGAGTTCCTATTCCGGTCTGTTTTAAATAGAGAGAAATCTCCCTTCTTCACTGTGAGGTCATATCTAACAGCCTTGTAGAGTTCCTATGCCAGTCTGTTTTAAATAGAGAGAAATCTCCCTTCTTCACTGTGAGGTCATATCTAACAGCCTTGTAGAGTTCCTATTCCAGTCTGTTTTAAATAGAGAGAAATCTCCCTTCTTCACTGTGAGGTCATATCTAACAGCCTTGTAGAGTTCCTATTCCAGTCTGTTTTAAATAGAGATAAATCTCCCTTCTTCACTGTGAGGTCATATCTAACAGCCTTGTAGAGTTCCTATTATAGTCTGTTTTAAATAGAGAGAAATCTCCCTTCTTCACTGTGTGGTCATATCTAACAGCCTTGTAGAGTTCCTATTCCAGTCTGTTTTAAATAGAGATAAATCTTCCTTCTTCACTGTGAGGTCATATCTAACAGCCTTGTAGAGTTCCTATTATAGTCTGTTTTAAATAGAGAGAAATCTCCCTTCTTCGCTGTGAGGTCATATCTAACAGCCTTGTAGAGTTCCTATTCCAGTCTGTTTTAAATAGAGAGAAATCTCCCTTCTTCACTGTGAGGTCATATCTAACAGCCTTGTAGAGTTCCTATTCCAGTCTGTTTTAAATAGAGAGAAATCTTCCTTCTTCACTGTGAGGTCATATCTAACAGCCTTGTAGAGTTCCTAATATAGTCTGTTTTAAATAGAGATAAATCTCCCTTCTTCACTGTGAGGTCATATCTAACAGCCTTGTAGAGTTCCTATTCCAGTCTGTTTTAAATAGAGAGAAATCTCCCTTCTTCACTGTGAGGTCATATTTAACAGCCTTGTAGAGTTCCTATTCCAGTCTGTTTTAAATAGAGAGAAATCTTCCTTCTTCACTGTGAGGTCATATCTAACAGCCTTGTAGAGTTCCTATTATAGTCTGTTTTAAATAGAGATAAATCTCCCTTCTTCACTGTGAGGTCATATCTAACAGCCTTGTAGAGTTCCTATTATAGTCTGTTTTAAATAGAGATAAAGCTTCCTTCTTCACTGTGAGGTCATACAGTATCTAACAGCCATTGCGCTGTGTGTCGTGTCTCCAGGACGGGCTGGTGGTTCTGCTAGATATGTGGCCAGCTTTCCATCCTCCTGGAGCACCACATCCACCACCTCACTGCCAGCCTGCAGACCAACTCTACACCGCAAACGGCACCCTATTCCCTATATTCTACACTACCTCTGACCAGGACCCATCACACAGACATACAAGGTGAGAGAAAAAATAGAAATGTTTTTTTTTTCCATGAGGGAAAATTAGCAATCCAGTATTGAGTTTTCCAAGTAGCCCATTTGATCATAAAGACACAAAGGCACAAAGTAGATTGACAGTCTGAGTTAAAGGAGGCCGATAGCTGGCTATCTGTTCCCCTGCTTCCTCAATATGAGTTGAGGAGGCTGATAGCTGGCTATCTGTTCCCCTGCTTCCTCAGTCTGAGCTGAGGCTGATAGCTGGCTATCTGTTCCCCTGCTTCCTCAGTCTGAGTTGAGGAGGCTGATAGCTGGCTATCTGTTCCCCTGCTTCCTCAGTCTGAGTTGAGGAGGCTGATAGCTGGCTATCTGTTCCCCTGCTTCCTCAGTCTGAGCTGAGGCTGATAGCTGGCTATCTGTTCCCCTGCTTCCTCAGTCTGAGTTGAGGAGGCTGATAGCTGGCTATCTGTTCCCCTGCTTCCTCAGTCTGAGCTGAGGCTGATAGCTGGCTATCTGTTCCCCTGCTTCCTCAGTCTGAGTTGAGGAGGCTGATAGCTGGCTATCTGTTCCCCTGCTTCCACAGTCTTCCTCCACTCCTTCTCTGTCTGTCATAAGATGTGTCAGCAAAAACTCACTTGGCCTACAATGAACCGTCAGGCCTCCATTTCCCCATGTGAATTCTGGGTAGGAATGTTGTGAGTCTCTGCCTCGAGGTGGTGTTGGTACTGAGCGATGGTGGTATAGCGGTGAGCGTAGCTGCCTTCCAAGCAATCGACCTGGGTTTGTTTCCTGGCCATAGAAGGTTCATTTACATCAGGTGTTCCCAAACTGGGGTAATGCCTTTGGGGGATCGCCAAATACAAAATGTGATTCACAATAAAAAAGATATACAGTTGAAGTCAGAAGTTTACATACACTAAGTTGACTGTGCCTTTAAACAGCTTGGAAAATTCCAGAAAATTATGTCATGGCTGTAGAAGCTTCTGATAGGCTAATTGACATAATTTGAGTCAATTGGAGGTGTACCTGTGGATGTATTCCAAGGCCTACCTTCAAACTCAGTGCCTCTTTGCTTGAAAGCTTGAAAGATGTTTTGGACACTACAGTGAAAATGGTGAAAATGGTTAACTTTGTTAAAGCAAGGCCCCTTAACACTTGTGTATTTTCTGCACTATGCAATGATACTGGCAGCAACCATGTAACGCTTTTACAACATACAGAAGTGCACTGGTTATCAAGGGGCAAAGTATTGACAAATTTTTTTAAACTGAGAGATGAATTTAAAGTTTTCTTTACTGACCATAATTTTCACTTGTCTGACTACTTGCATGATGACGAGTTTCTCACACGACTGGCCTATCTGGGTGATGTTTTTCCTCGCCTGAACGATCTGAATCTAGGATTACAGGGACTCGCCACAACTATATTCAATGTGCGGGACAAAAATGAGGCTATGATTAATAAGTTGGAGCTCTTCTCTGTCTGCATTAACAAGGACAACACACTGGTCTTTCCATCTTTGTATGATTATTTGTGTGCAAATGAACTCAAGCTTATGGACAATGTCAAATGTGACATAGCGAAGCACCGGAGTGAGTTGGGTGCGCAATTACACAGGTACTTCCCCGAAACGAATGACACAAACAACTGGATTCGTTATCCCTTTCATGCCCTGCCTCTAGTCCACTTACCGATATCTAAACAAGAGAGCCTCATCAAAATTACCACAAGCGGTTCTGTGAAAATGTAATTTAATCAGAAGCCACTGCCAGATTTCTGGATTAGGCTGCGCTCAGAGTATCCTGCCTTGGCAAATCGTGCTGTTAAGACACTGATGCCCTTTGCAACCACGTATCTATGTGAGAGTGGATTCTCGGCTCTCACTAGCATGAAAACAAAATACAGACACAGACTGTGTGTGGAAAATGATTTAAGACTGAGACTTTCCAAAACAACCCAACATTGCAGAGTTATGTGCATCCTTCAAGCACACCCTTTTCATTAACCTGTGGTGAGTTATTCACAATTTTCGATGAACAAATAAGGTTTTATAGTAAGATGGTTAAATAAAGAGCAAAATTATTGATTATTATTATATTATTATTTGTGCCCTGGTCCTATAAGAGCTCTTTGTCACTTCCCACCAGCCGGGTTGTGACAAAAACTCACACTCATTCTTATGTTTAATAAATGTATCCTATAGTGTGTGTGTGGCAGGCTTACAATGATGGCAAAAAACAACATTTAAGAGTGTGCTGACCCTGGTGCTAGAGGGGGTACGCAGCTGGAGTGCGCTGACCCTGGTGCTAGAGGGGGTACACAGCTGGAGGTTGAATGTCTGAGGACTATAAAAAGTTTGGGAAACATTGATTTACATGATATCCCTGATGTGAGATTGCTGCAAGTTAAATATGAACAACTGTTTAACACTTTATAGAATGTTGTGCTTGAACCTGTAAAGTAACAATGTAACTACACTTTTAAAAACATTGCCTTAACCTTTTATTAAAAACACTAAGATTAAATCAGATCAAGCATTAACCGGCGATAGCCGACACCACATAGCTGATGTTTTGGCAGGTGGAACAGTCAAATCGGTGAGCAGCTGCTCTTGTGATCATTGTCATGAAGCCACACCCATCCCACTCGTGTTAAAAGTTGTGAACAAGAAAGTGTAGGCTATATAGAAATTCAGAAGCTCAAATTGAAAATTATTAAACAAATGAATGAGGATTTGTATCAGCCTAACCGAGGTGTAGATTACATCTCACATTCCGGTGTTTCGAACTTGTAAACACGGCTGCATGAGTTTTATCTTAATGCGACTCTGTGCAGCCAATTGCAATTTCCACTTTAGGTATAATGCCAGGATACACTTGTGGATTTGACAGCTCTAATGCAGTTCCACCTCCGGCACCGCCTCAACAGCCGCTGTGCTGATGTCGGCTAAAGCAGATCGGATTGAATCAAGCCTGAAGTTCTGTGCTAACAGTGCCCCCAGCTGGTTGTACACTTAAACTGCATGATCCCGTGTTCTCTAAGACTGAGACATGTTGGTTCTACATCTTTTTTTTTACATGAAAGTTCCACAATGTTGTGCCTTGCTGGACGCAGCTGTGGCCTCAGCTCACATCAGATGGGTAGCAGCAATATTCTTAACAGCAATCAAGTTGTTTCAGAATAGTGGTCAGAGACGGAAGACAACAAGGCAAGAATAATATTTAACTTTACTGTTCTTCTGCTAAACCCTTACAGTTATTTCACATTGTATACAGATTCAAATGTTTATCATCTATAATAATAAATGTGTAATTTTGTAGGCACTTGTAGCCAAAGCGACTTACAGTCATGAGCGCACACATTTTACATA
This sequence comes from Salmo trutta, assembly GCF_901001165.1. Lineage (NCBI taxonomy): Eukaryota > Metazoa > Chordata > Actinopteri > Salmoniformes > Salmonidae > Salmo > Salmo trutta. The sequence goes on from NC_042968.1 coordinate 46,518,955, forward strand.
TGGGTGGTCACGGGAATCAAACAAACTACCCACATTTTGCAAGCACCATGTCCGACCAACTGAGCTAAAAGGAAGGACAACAGTTTTGTGTTTTGTTCCTCCATCTCAGTGTGGAGTGTTTTGTTCCTCCATCTCAGTGTGGAGTGTTTTGTTCCTCCATCTCAGTGTGGAGTGTTTTGTTCCTCCATCTCAGTGGAGTGTTTTGTTCCTCCATCTCAGAGTGGAGTGTTTTGTTCCTCCATCTCAGTGTGAAGTGTTTTGCTCCTCCATCTCAATGGAGTGTTTTGTTCCTCCATCTCAGTTTGGAGTGTTTTGTTCCTCCATCTTAATGGAGTGTTTTGTTCCTCCATCTCAGAGTGGAGTGTTTTGTTCCTCCATCTCAGTGTGGAGTGTTTTGTTCCTCCATCTCAGTGTGGAGTGTTTTGTTCCTCCATCTCAGAGTGGAGTGTTTTGTTCCTCCATCTCAGTGGAGTGTTTTGTTCCTCCATCTCAGAGTGGAGTGTTTTGTTCCTCCATCTCAGTGTGGAGTGTTTTGTTCCTCCATCTCAGTGTGGAGTGTTTTGTTCCTCCATCTCAGTGTGGAGTGTTTTGTTCCTCCATCTCAGTGGAGTGTTTTGTTCCTCCATCTCAGTGTGAAGTGTTTTGTTCCTCCATCTCAGTGTGGAGTGTTTTGTTCCTCCATCTCAGTGTGGAGTGTTTTGTTCCTCCATCTCAGTGTGGAGTGTTTTGTTCCTCCATCTCAGTGGAGTGTTTTGTTCCTCCATCTCAGAGTGGAGTGTTTTGTTCCTCCATCTCAGTGTGAAGTGTTTTGCTCCTCCATCTCAGTGGAGTGTTTTGTTCCTCCGTCTCAGAGTGGAGTGTTTTGTTCCTCCATCTCAGTGGAGTGTTTTGTTCCTCCATCTCAGTGGAGTGTCTTGTTCCTCCATCTCAGAGTGGAGTGTCTTGTTCCTCCATCTCAGTGTGGAGTGTTTTGTTCCTCCATCTCAGTGTGGAGTGTTTTGTTCCTCCATCTCAGTGTGAAGTGTTTTGTTCCTCCATCTCAGTGTGGAGTGTTTTGTTCCTCCATCTCAGTGTGGAGTGTTTTGTTCCTCCATCTCAGTGTGGAGTGTTTTGTTCCTCCATCTCATTGGAGTGTTTTGTTCCTCCATCTCAGTGTGAAGTGTTTTGTTCCTCCATCTCAGAGTGGAGTGTTTTGTTCCTCCATCTCAGTTTGGAGTGTTTTCTTACACCATCTCAGTGTGGAGTGTTTCGTTCCTCCATCTCAGTGGAATGTTTTGTTCCTCCATCTCAGTGTGGAGTGTTTTGTTCCTCCATCTCAGTGGAGTGTTTTGTTCCTCCATCTCAGTGTGGAGTGTTTTGTTCCTCCATCTCAGTGGAGTGTTTTGTTCCTCCATCTCAGTGTGGAGTGTTTTGTTCCTCCATCTCAGTGTGGAGTGTTTTGTTCCTCCATCTCAGTGTGAAGTGTTTTGTTCCTCCATCTCAGTGTGGAGTGTTTTGTTCCTCCATCTCAGTGGAGTGTTTTGTTCCTCCATCTCAGTGTGGAGTGTTTTGTTCCTCCATCTCAGTGTGGAGTGTTTTGTTCCTCCATCTCAGTGGAGTGTTTTGTTCCTCCATCTCAGTGTGGAGAGTTTTGTTCCTCCATCTCAGTGTGGAGTGTTTTGTTCCTCCATCTCAGAGTGGAGTGTTTTGTTCCTCCATCTCAGTGTGGAGTGTTTTGTTCCTCCATCTCAGTGGAGTGTTTTGTTCCTCCATCTCAGTGTGGAGTGTTTTGTTCCTCCATCTCAGTGTGGAGTGTTTTGTTCCTCCATCTCAGTGTGGAGTGTTTTGTTCCTCCATCTCAGTGTGGAGTGTTTTGTTCCTCCATCTCAGAGTGGAGTGTTTTGTTCCTCCATCTCAGTGTGGAGTGTTTTGTTCCTCCATCTCAGTGGAGTGTTTTGTTCCTCCATCTCAGTGTGGAGTGTTTTGTTCCTCCATCTCAGAGTGGAGTGTTTTGTTCCTCCATCTCAGTGTGGAGTGTTTTGTTCCTCCATCTCAGTGTGGAGTGTTTTGTTCCTCCATCTCAGTGGAGTGTTTTGTTCCTCCATCTCAGTGTGGAGTGTTTTGTTCCTCCATCTCAGTGGAGTGTTTTGTTCCTCCATCTCAGTGTGGAGTGTTTTGTTCCTCCATCTCAGTGTGAAGTGTTTTGTTCCTCCATCTCAGTGTGGAGTGTTTTGTTCCTCCATCTCAGTGTGGAGTGTTTTGTTCCTCCATCTCAGTGGAGTGTTTTGTTCCTCCATCTCAGAGTGGAGTGTTTTGTTCCTCCATCTCAGTGTGAAGTGTTTTGTTCCTCCATCTAGTGTGGAGTGTTTTGTTCCTCCATCTCAGTGTGGAGTGTTTTGTTCCTCCATATCAGTGTGGAGTGATTTGTGCCTCCATCTAAGTGTGTAGTGTTTTGTTCCTCCATCTCAATGGAGTGTTTTGTTCCTCCATCTCAATGGAGTGTTTTGTTCCTCCATCTCAGAGTGGAGTGTTTTGTTCCTCCATCTCAGTGTGGAGTGTTTTGTTCCTCCATCTCAGTGTGGAGTGTTTTGTTCCTCCATCTCAGTGTGGAGTGTTTTGTTCCTCCATCTCAGTGTGGAGTGTTTTGTTCCTCCATCTCAGTGGAGTGTTTTGTTCCTCCATCTCAGTGTGGAGTTTTTTGTTCCTCCATCTCAGTGTGGAGTGTTTTGTTCCTCCATCTCAGTGGAGTGTTTTGTTCCTCCATCTCAGTGTGGAGTGTTTTGTTCCTCCATCTCAGTGTGTGTGTGTTGTTCCTCCATCTCAGTGTGTGTGTTGTTCCTCCATCTCAGTGTGTGTGTTGTTCCTCCGTCTCAGTGTGTGTGTTGTTCCTCCGTCTCAGTGTGTGTGTTGTTCCTCCGTCTCAGTGTGTGTGTTGTTCCTCCATCTCAGTGTGTGTGTTGTTCCTCCATCTCAGTGTGGAGTGTTTTGTTCCTCCATCTCAGTGTGGAGTGTTTTGTTCCTCCATCTCAGTGTGGAGTGTTTTGTTCCTCCATCTCAGAGTGGAGTGTTTTGTTCCTCCATCTCATTGGAGTGTTTTGTTCCTCCATCTCAGTGTGAAGTGTTTTGTTCCTCCATCTCAGTTTGGAGTGTTTTGTTCCTCCATCTCAGTGTGGAGTGTTTTGTTCCTCCATCTCAGTGTGGAGTGTTTTGTTCCTACATCTCAGTGTGGAGTGTTTTGTTCCTCCATCTCAGTGTGGAGTGTTTTGTTCCTCCATCTCAGTGTGGAGTGTTTTGTTCCCCCATCTCAGTGGAGTGTTTTGTTCCTCCATCTCAGTGTGGAGTGTTTTGTTCCTCCATCTCAGTGTGGAGTGTTTTGTTCCTCCATCTCAGTGTGGAGTGTTTTGTTCCTCCATCTCAGTGTGAAGTGTTTTGTTCCTCCATCTCAGTGTGGAGTGTTTTGTTCCTCCATCTCAGTGTGGAGTGTTTTGTTCCTCCATCTCAGTGTGGAGTGTTTTGTTCCTCCATCTCAGTGTGGAGTGTTTTGTTCCTCCATCTCAGTGTGGAGTGTTTTGTTCCTCCATCTCAGTGTGGAGTGTTTTGTTCCTACATCTCAGTGTGAAGTGTTTTGTTCCTCAATCTCAGTGGAGTGTTTTGTTCCTACATATCAGTGTGGAGTGTTTTGCTCCTCCATCTCAGTGGAGTGTTTTGTTCCTCCATCTCAGTGTGGAGTGTTTTGTTCCTCCATCTCAGTGTGGAGTGTTTTGTTCCTCCATCTCAGAGTGGAATGTTTTGTTCCTCCATCTCAGTGTGGAGTGTTTTGTTCCTCCGTCTCAGTGGAGTGTGTTGTTCCTCCGTCTCAGTGTGTGTGTTGTTCCTCCATCTCAGTGTGGAGTGTTTTGTTCCTCCATCTCAGTGGAGTGTTTTGTTCCTCCATCTCAGTTTGGAGTGTTTTGTTCCTCCATCTCAGTGTGGAGTGTTTTGTTCCTCCATCTCAGTGTGGAGTGTTTTGTTCCTCCATCTCAGAGTGGAGTGTTTTGTTCCTCCATCTCATTGGAGTGTTTTGTTCCTCCATCTCAGTGTGAAGTGTTTTGTTCCTCCATCTCAGTTTGGAGTGTTTTGTTCCTCCATCTCAGTGTGGAGTGTTTTGTTCCTCCATCTCAGTGTGGAGTGTTTTGTTCCTACATCTCAGTGTGGAGTGTTTTGTTCCTCCATCTCAGTGTGGAGTGTTTTGTTCCTCCATCTCAGTGTGGAGTGTTTTGTTCCCCCATCTCAGTGGAGTGTTTTGTTCCTCCATCTCAGTGTGGAGTGTTTTGTTCCTCCATCTCAGTGTGGAGTGTTTTGTTCCTCCATCTCAGTGTGGAGTGTTTTGTTCCTCCATCTCAGTGTGAAGTGTTTTGTTCCTCCATCTCAGTGTGGAGTGTTTTGTTCCTCCATCTCAGTGTGGAGTGTTTTGTTCCTCCATCTCAGTGTGGAGTGTTTTGTTCCTCCATCTCAGTGTGGAGTGTTTTGTTCCTCCATCTCAGTGTGGAGTGTTTTGTTCCTCCATCTCAGTGTGGAGTGTTTTGTTCCTACATCTCAGTGTGAAGTGTTTTGTTCCTCAATCTCAGTGGAGTGTTTTGTTCCTACATATCAGTGTGGAGTGTTTTGCTCCTCCATCTCAGTGGAGTGTTTTGTTCCTCCATCTCAGTGGAGTGTTTTGTTCCTCCATCT